>NW_026000211.1:16839129-16855158 GCF_001458135.2 Marmota marmota marmota | reverse complement strand
TGTAAATCAATGGATGTGTAACTGATGTGATTCTGCAATCTGTGTATGGGGTGAAGGTGGGAGTTCATAACCCACTGGAATCAAAGTGTGGAATATGATATGTCAAGAAATTTGTAATGTTTTGAACAACCCACAATAAAAAATAAAAAAATAAAAAAAATGAAACATGAATGACAGAGCTTCTTTTTCAAATATTCAACTTCATGTTTTTAATTGTGGAAAATGGATATACCATAAAATTGATCATTTTAACCATTCTTTGTGTACAGTTCGGTGTTATTCAATATATTCACATTGCTGTGCAACTTTCATCACTTGTTCATTTTCAGAACATTTTTCATCTTGCAAATATTAAGCTTAGTAGTCTAAAAATATGTTATATAAACACCTGCAGCACTTGAGAATGTAACTAACATCCCACAATTTATCTACTTATGAAATTTCCTTTTTCCCCCCTCATATAATGTAAATTAGTTTGATTTACTTCACAGGCCTTTTTAAAAATTTTAGGGAAAGGAAGCCATTATTATTGCTATTTACAAACAATATTTGAAAATTTGAAGAGCTATGGTTAAAAGAGATGCAGAGTTGATACCCATCTGAAAAAATATTTCCACATCTCTGCCAAATAGAAAATTATATTGAATAGCTAAACAATAGCACTATCAGTGAGGAAGCTCAAATTGCTGGCCACAATAATTTTCTAAGAACACTAAAGGCAGTATAATAAACTTTTGGTCAACCAGTGTGATGGATATATTCCTTTTCTCTGTACATAAGAATTTGCTGATAATCATGAGAAATTATCTTTTTTCAGATCTTGAATTTGGTAAAGTTCAATTGAATCTGGAATTGCCTAAATATATTTACATTTTGGACTGAATTTATCCCATGTCATATATTTGTAGTTGATTGTCTTTTTAAAAATATTTTGTTTTAGTTGTAGTTGGACACAATACCATTATTATTATTATTTTAATGTGGTTGCTGAGGATGGAACCCAGTGCCCCACATGTGCCAGGCGAGTGCTGTACCATTGAGCCACAACCCCAGACCCTAATTGATTGTCTTAGTACTTCACATTTTTTTACAATAAAATCTGAATATTCATCTGCATAAGCACCATTTTGTTGATAAATTAAGTAATAAAATAAAAATATTCACTCAGAAATTTTAATTATTTTTTGGTAGGAATGCTGTTTCTATAAGACATCTTATAACTTTATGGAAAAATTGTAAACTTAAGCAATGAATATAATAATTATCTTGTATTGTGACCTGTATGTTACAAAATAATAGGAAACAGTGATCACATAATGTCCAATTCGTGAGAATGCAAGTCTTTGTTTTTTCTGAATCCTATAAAAAATCACCAAAATATGCACACATATGCCAAATATATGTTTCATGAAACTATAACCCTAAATAGCAACAGATCTTGAATTTGAAATGTTTAGGCTTCTCTCTGAATAATGTCTAATACATGTACAGAAAAGTGTTCCTACACATGTATTTGTAAACTAATATCTAGTCTTTCAAAATTATCAAGATGAATAGTTAGAAAAATTGTAAAAATGTATTTTCATACTCTATAAGAAATAATATATTTTCATGAAAAATTTACCTAAATACAAAGTTAAAACAGATTATAGATCAAAACATCTGAAATTTTAAACATAGCAATTTCTAGTTAACAACAAAAAAATGTTAGGAGGTTATTATATAGACACAGACTTTATTTTTATTTTTTTTTATTCCCATGAAGGCTTCAGGTTGATTGCCATCGTTTGGAAAAGGCCCACATGAGAGATCATGGTGTGATCTCTGAGTACATTAGTATTTGTGATTGGCAAGATTCACTCCAGTTTGTTGTTGCTTTCTGAAGTTTGTTTTATCGAGTTTCACATCTGTTAAGACATCTGTGTCCTACAGCTGATAATCTGGATTTGTACTTCTGTGGCTCTGAATTTCTTTCTTATTTTAATGGCATCATCACCATTAATACTCTTGTAAGAAGATATTCCAATTAATTATTTTTCAAGACAATGTGTTCTTATATACATTTTCAAGACTAACTTCCTTTATTGAACTTCAGCTTTTCTTTTACTAGAAAATTCTGATTTTAAGTTTTTATCTGGCTAGAAAATCTTTTGTGGAGTACAGCTGTTCAAAGGACAACTATACATTAATAAGTGTGTTTAATTCCTATAAAATGGGGAGGATGATATATATATATATATATATATATATATATATATATATATACACTCACACACACACATAGCTATGTAAGTAAGTCTCAACTTTGAAGAAGAGATCAGAGCCACTTGGAAATGACTGGGTACCTTCAGAGATGATATAAATGAAGTAGAGTTTTATTTTTATTTTTAATACTGGCAATATAGCCCAGGGGCACTCTTCTACTGATCTACATTCTCAGCTCTTATTTTAATTTTTTTTTTAATTTTTAGACTGTCTTAAGTTGCCCAGGCTGGCCTCTAATTTGGATCTTCCTGTCTTAGCCTCCTAAATTGCTAGGATTACAAGTGTGACCAACTGTACCTAACAAAGTTCAGTGATTTGATGAATTCATCAAATTGTCATTACAAGCAATGGAAAGCAGAGTTATAAAATGCAGATTTTAGTACTTTTCTAAGGGAGAGAGACTTAGAATAACATATCAGAATAATTAGAAAAAGGACTTACCATTAAGGGACTTGGATCCACGAAAATACTTTTTAATCTTAAGAGTGAGATAACTCAATTTGTGTGGATACCAAAACATGATCAGTGAAAATGTTGATGAGAAGTGTTTCAGTTTTGGAAGAAAAAGCACTTTATAAAGCATAGGAATTGAAAGCCTGATTGTTTTTAAGATTTCTTACCAAAATTGTATGAAGTTATAAATGTAGAGTCTGGGAATTAAGAGATCCCATTTAACGCTGGCACCCCTTGAAATAATATCACAAATTACACTCTAAAATGTAATAAGAAAGTAAAGGAATAGCTTTATATTGAGGCATACCCTTACAAAATCCTATTTGGTTTGTTTATCATATACCAATACACACACACACACACACACACACATATATATATATATATATATATATATATATACATATATATGATTTATAATGTATATTATGATGTTATCTAAACCTTAAAATGCAAATTTATTTCCAAATACCTTTCAGTAATTAGTCACTAAAGAAAAAGAAAAGTTCTGTTTGAAAAGGTAAGACTAAAAAAAAGTATTTTTATGATAAGACGTAAGAAAAGTAATTTTCCAAAGAGATATTTAACTACATATTCACCTTCTTACTTATAAGTGTACTGAAATTGAGAAATTATCATTGTTCTATTAACTTGCAGTATTGTAAATGTTATGTAAATCACCTTGTAGATGATTTCTACAAGGACCTATAATACAAATAGTTTAGAGATACTATTATTCTTGTCAGTGTGATTTTAAAAAGTTAATGTGCATTTCTCTAATCTCTGAATTCTAGGAAACAAAATAAAGCTTTGATTTCCTCTTTCAATCAACTTTTTATCTATCAATTAATTCAGCTTTACTAATAAATAGATGTGTTCTCCCAATTAACTGCACTTCTAGGGTTTTAATTTTTCTCTTCTATTTTTAGTTGATTTTCTTTAGAGTCTTTATTGATTACCACTATTATTTATTAATAGTAATTGTGTCTATAAATTGTATAGAAATATTTAATATTGCATACAATTATGGAATACTTTACACTTTCTCCTGAATACATATCTAAATATATTGATTTCTATATACTCAGAAGAACTGATTTCACTATTACTCAAGTTTATTTACTTCAGGATTCAATATTCTCTCTTCTTATCCATTGAACTATGTATTTTTGTAAACATCAAATATGTTTTTATTATAGTTACTCATCACTAAAGAAGGAACATATCTGGAATTATTTATTTTACTATGTTCAACTCCTAAGTTCAAAAATTAACATCAAATTATTTCTTGAACTCTAAAATAGCTTTACTACAAAATATGAATGATTTCTGAACCTCAGACCAATGTACTTGCATTTGTATTTGTGTATGTATTTGTATTATAGCTATTTTGTGATTAAATAATATATATTATGCCATTTTTATATGTGAATATTTGATATCTTTTGGTCTTTCATTCTGATTTTATTGTTATACTTAAGCAACATATTATTATCACAAATAATGCTCACTCATTCCTCCTTATTTAAGTAATATTTATTGACTCCCTATAGTTATTGGTCTCAATATATGAGTTATAGCAGTAAACAATATAATACTTGCTATCAATTGTCCTTTGAATTTTTTAATATTTAATTAATGAAACATTATTATTTAGTGTTTTATTATCATTATTACTTCAAGGTTGAGTTAAGGTCTTTACATATATAAAACTAATATTTTTATTTTAATTTATATATTTCTGCTTCCTTTCACATATATCATTTCATAACACATTTTTAATTGTATGCCAAATAAGCATAGTTTTAAAAAAACAAGAAAAAAAAACAATTTCATTGCGTACACCTACAAAAATTAATAGTGGTGCAAAATTATGCACAACTAGCAAAACCAACAAAATTAATGCACTGATACTAACCAGATTTGCAAAAATGCAAATACTGCACTTTTATCTCACATAGTTTAAAGAGATAAATTTCAACAAAAGAGCAATAGTATTTTTTCTTTATGAAAGTAATTGTAAACTTAAATAATTTTTGATAGTAAAATATTCAAAAGAGCAAAATATGGAGAAGCTATTTGCCTGAGCCTTAGAATTGCTTCATAAAGGTACATATTTTCCAAGTCTGTTTGACACAAAAATATATATGTGTGCGTTTGTGTGTGTGTGTATTATTTGTAGGACCTTATTGGTTATATTATATGCAAATACACATAAACTTATAAATAGGAAAATAATTTTCAAAGATGCATTTTGTAATTTATCAATTGCGCTTTACTCTGTTAACTTGTGTGTTTGTGTAGAAAATCTAACAATAAAATTAAGTTCAAATTAGAACCAAGTTGTGATATGTTAAACATGCTCTGAGAAAATTTTAAAAGAAGCTTCTCTTATACAACAATGTAATGAGCCCAATGTTTACACTAGACTTCATGATTAGTAGAAGAGGGACTCAGGCAAAAAAGCAGATTTGGCTTGAATGAAGGAGGGAGGGAAGAAATCATCTTATTTTAAATGTATAATCATAAGAGTAAGCCTGTATGTTCATGTGTTTAAAGTTAGAAAAAAAGTTTTTTCTCACAGATTGCTTAACTTGGCACATGAAAAAAAAAATTCTTAAATATAACTAATAAACACAGACAAAAATATTTCAGAAAAATTTACCCAAAAGAGGTAGAAGAGAAATAGCATACAACATAGATGATATTAAATTAAACACGAGAAGTAAAAGTCCTCCTCTTCTGAAAAGGAAATGTATGTGGTAAGTGATTTAAATAATCTTGTGGTTTGAGAAAAGTCTCTTCACTATTTCCCAGTGACTCAGGAGGCTGAGGCAGGAGGATTGCAAGTTCAAGGATAGCCTCAGCAACTTAGTGAGACCCTGTCTCAAAATAAATAAATAAATAAAATAACAAAATGGGCTGGGATGTGGTTCAGTGACTAAGTCCCTTTAAGATCAATCCCCAGTACCAAAAAAAAAGGGGGGGGGGGGGTAAACTGCTTAATATCAAAGAAATAAAATAAAACTCTTGGTGAACATCAGCTAAAGCTACATTTTATTTTAATTATGCAGAAGTTGAAATGTGAAGATAAAGACTAGAAAGTTTCTTAGTAGGTAGGTGGCAGCTCAGATAGTTGAGTAATTGGCTGCATAGGTTGCAGGGAAGACTACATTAGGATTTTTTGCCACATAAGGATATAGTATTAGCTTAATGACTCAGGAAAGTTAAAGATTGGTTAAGATATCTTTTTAACTCTACAAGCTCTCTAAATAGAGATAGATGATAGGATAAACAGAATGAGAAAGAACAAAATATACCTGATAATGAGGAAGATGTGCTGGAGTAATAAAAAATCACACACTGGAGATCCAAAGGCACATGATAGAGATCAAAAGTCTAGGCAAATACAAAGTAAGAAATATTCACTAGCAGAGGTGGAAAATTAGAGGGAAATAAAGGTACCTTGATAAAAAGATTAAGAAACAGAAATCAGAGTGAATGAATTTTTTTTTCTCTCATAATTAGGCCACATATTGCAAATACTAAGAGTAGCTATGAGGCACTAAAGTTGAGGATAGTTGTAAAACACCTGAGAACAATTCAGTTTAGTTACTAAAACAGTCTTTTCTTTAGTAATTGCCATCTTATTTTTTTTTTCCTTGAGAACTTGCAAAACTAAAAGTTACTATAGAGGATCAAGAAGTTTTTTTTTTTTTTTTATGTATTGTGGTATAGAGGAATGATATCAATTTTAAATATACAGATTAACTTTCATAAAACTTACTTTTTAAAAATATGGTCAAACTAGACGTTTCTATTTTGTGTAAAATGAAGCAAACAACCACATTTCTCTCAGACTGAATGCACTTATAACAATTAAACAAAATATATGGAAAAACTATTTCAAGTCTAACAAAGAAATCAGTAGGCAGGATGAAGAAAAGCACCAAATCTTAAAGGACTAAAGAAATGTTAGAAAAGCTAATATTTGTTTTCCTACTTAGGTGTTTTCTAGCCCAGAACCAAGAAGTGAGCATTGGGGTATAATCAATAGTGCCAAAGAAACCCTTCAGTTCTGGCTAGAGGAGTGGAAAAGGGAATTCTTGAGTTCAGTGAAAGTGGAGAAAATTATCTTTCCTCTTTCATTTATATTCCATACCTCAGGCAATCCTATGCTGAGAGTGAAAGCAGGAACAGAACTGGCCAGCTGCTGGAGTAGAAATTCCTGAGTTAAACCTCCCTTTGTTAGATAGACCTGTGACTTTTCTTTTAATTCCCCTTTTCTTCCAGTCGTACACTGCAATCACAAATATATTTGGGTATAGAATATAAGTTTTGCATTTGGCCAACCAGAGAGTACTACTAGAAAGATAGCAAGGAAGTGAAGTTTAGGAAAGCAAGACTTCTTATCCCTCTCTACAAATCTGCCCATATATGGCTAAGTCCCCAATTAGAATATGAATGACACTGAAAACTGGAGCAATAGTGAGCCTTCCACACAGAGAGAAGACTGAGCACATCTGAGTGGCACAGATGGTGCTAGAGTAAGGACACAGCTTGCAAACTGACCCCACATTGATCTGCAGCCCACAGAAGGCAGGTTAGACCTTGTGGCCTGACATTAAAGTATTTAATTTCTATTGTTAATATAATAGGTAGAGTCTACCAAACAATTGTTTTCTGTATGTTCCTTCAAATTTCTCTTCCTTTGTTTCTCCTTTTCTATCTTCTTTTGGTGATTGAGCGTATTTTGGTCATGCACATTGGTTTTCTAGTGTGATTTTTAGTTACATATCTTTGATATCTTTGAGCATTATTTTCATTGCTGCCTTAAGGTACACACCACACACACACACACACACACACACACACACACACACTTAGAAAGAGTGTTTTATAATTGTAATAGGAATGCAGGAGTCTTATTAGCATACCTTAGTCTCTCATCTTTAAGCCATTTTTTCCCTGTAAACACATTACATACATTTATATACATTGGAAACTCCATCAGAAAGTGTTGCACTTTTTAAATTTCAACCACAAAACAAAGTACTAAAGATAAGAGGAGTCTGTTATATTTGCCTACTCATCAAGATATCTACTTTTCTAAATCTTAATTTATTCTTAATACTCAAGCTTTCCTTCTAGTCTTATTCCTCTTCTGTATGAAGAACTTTCCTTGGCAATTCTTTAAAACAGTTCTGCTCACTAAGGACTCTCACTTTTCCATCAGGAGAGAGTGTCTTAATTTGCCTTTATGCCTGAAAATTACTTTTGCTGAAGATACTTATGGGTTGAGATTATTTTTCTTTCATTACTTAAAAATGTTATACTGATTGTTTTAGTGACCAGCCACAGTAATTCCAATCACAGATCTTCTACAGCCAATATGTGATTTTCCTCAAGTCTTTAATAAGATTGTCTTATTGTTTTCACCAGGTTGATTGTGATGCATATGTATGTGTCTTTTTTTAACACTTATTTTTTTAGGTGTAGATGGACACAACACAATGCCTTTATTTTTATGTGGTGCTGAGGATCCAACCGGGGTCCCGCCCGTACCAGGGGAGTGCTCTACCACTGAGCCACAACCCCAACCCCTGTTTGTGTGGTTTTGAGGTCCACCCTGTTTTGAGGTCATTCAGCCTCTTGAATGTATAATATAATGCCTTTCAACACATTTAGGAATATTTAATCCTATCAATAGTTTCAGTCCTATACGGTTTCTCTCATTCTGGGACTCCAATGACATAAATTTTATATTTGCTATTAGTGCAGAGTTCATTTTTATTTAATGCAGTTTATTCTGTATTTTTAAATCGGAAATTTTATACTGGTTCATCTTCAAGACAACTTTTTACTATCTCTTTCTGCTACTTAGTTCTAGTGAGGTGATTTTTAAAAATAATTATTATGTATTTTCAGTTCTAAAGTTTGTGTTTGCTTCTATTTTACATTCTTTATTTTTATGCCAATACTTTCTATTTAAACATTTGTTTCCATGATTGTGTGGTTGAACATTTTCATAAAAGCTACTTTAAAGTCTTTGTTAGATATGGCCAACATCTGTGTCTATTTGTTGGCATCTGTTATTTTTTCTCATGTAAGTTGAGATTTTCATCATCTTTGATGCTTAGAACATTTTAAATGTATCAGGAGCATTTTGAATATTACCTAAGTATTCTAGGTCTATTTAAATCCTACTTTTGTCAGACATTAATATCAGGTATTAATATCTAATATGATTGCCTATGTAGAAATTCAAAGGAATCTATAGGAAAACAAACAAAACAAAAATTCCCTCAGAATCAATAAATAAGTTTAGAGGTTGCAAGATATGTTTTCAACAACAGGTACCATTTATTTCTATATGCTAACAATCTTCAATTAGAAATATAAATTTTAAAATGTTTATATTAGGTCCAATACAAATTTAAGAGTTAAATATAAATCTAGTAATCAATGTCCAGTGCCTTTATACTGAAATTTATAAAGTGGTAATGAAAAAAAAATCAAAGATTTAAATAAATTGAAAGATAAATAGCATTCATGAATTGGAAGATTCAACATAATGAAGCTATTGATTATTCTCAAATAGATCCATAGCTTTAATACGATATACAACACTGATTAAATGCCTATCAGTTTTTGTTTGATTTTAATTAGACAAACTTATTTTAACGCTTAAATGAAGCAAAGAGTAAGATAAACAAAACAATTTTAAGTAAAAGAAGCAAGTTAGATATTCAAGCATATGCAATAAAGCTACAGAGATCAAGACAGGGTAGTATTTCAAGGGGAAATGGATAAACACATACGTGGATCAGACTGGGGAGATCTTAAACTAATCCACACAAAGAGGGCATTTTGTTGGTCTTTGACAATGATACAAAGGAAATAAATTGTGAAAGGATAGTATTTTTAACAAATGATATTGAAGCAACTGGTCATCCTTATGCCAAAATATCATCATCATCATCATCATCATCATCATCATCATCATCATCATTGTCAATATAAGCTTTATAACCTTATTCATATGCTAACTCAAAACGAACTAAAACTCTAAATAGAAAAAGTAAAATTACAGAATTTTAAAGGAAAAAAATCTATGAGAGAAAATCTTTGTAAACTGAGGTGAGGTGTAAACTAAACTGAGGGGTATCTAAGTTTTTAGATAGAGTTTTAGATATGACACCAAAAGAAAAATACATTTAAAAAGCAAACAATCCATTGATTTCATCAACTGAATACTAAAATGTTTCCTCTATTAAAGATACTATTAATAGATGAAAAACATCAGGTACTTACTGGGGTAAAATATTTGCAATATTTCTGACAAAGGACTTAAGTCCAGAATATATAGAGCTCTGTTTTTTGTTATCACCTGTCCTTTTAGCAAAGGAATAAAGGGCTGGAAATGTATCTCAGTTGTAAAGTTCTTGCCTAGTGTGTGCCAGCTCTTCCCTTCAGTCCTAAGTATTGCAAAATAAATAAATACATATATACCTAAATAAACACAAAAATAAATATATAAACAAATAGAGATGGGTAATCACTTGAGACTATATTTATTTTTAAAAAATCACATAATTTGAGATTTATGCTAAGCAAAGGAACTTGTGGTATCATTTTAAAAGGAGTGATGAGTCAAGAAAGAATGACCCCAAAAAGAACACATCTTGAAACATCTGCTGAGGTTTCTAAAATTAAACTTTAAAGTATGATACACAGTAAAAAACATATTTCAATTGCCAAATAATTTTATATAGCTTATTTATCAACCTTTTATGAAAGCATTTCTTTCTCTTTTGTTTTATTGAGGGATAATCCTAAATCTCAGACAAAACTAATACCAGCTCATTTATTAATATATACCTTCTCTTTTGTTAGAAATTAAGAAGCTATTTTTCTTTCATTATGCTCCTATTTCATTTCTTTACTGAAAACATTGTCCTCTGATAAGACTTGAGGTTATTTTTCTGTATAGACTGAAAAGAGACATTCATAATATTCCTATGTATTCGCAATTGTAATTTCAAGGAAAGTTTGTGAAAGTTCATGTTTAAGGATTGTCTTTGTGGCTGATAATGGAAATTCCCTAAAGACTTAGGGAAATTAATGTTTTTACCAACCTCACTAAAATTTTAAAGGACTAAATCAAAGCAATAGAAATTTATGACTTTATAGATATTTGTTCTAAATGCAGACAATTTACTTTTTCTTTGGGTGTGAGTATGCTCTGGGAAAGTTTTCCTGAATTTTCAAGGTACCAACATTAATTTAACACTGTATTTTATTTATTTAAACTTATTTTTGACCATTATTTAGCAGAAGTACATTTCCGTTAATAATTGCTGTTGAAATTCTTAAGTTGTATTGACTAATACTTGAAATAGGATCTGTATTCAATGGATATATATTTTTAAATGCTATTTTTTCAATATTTTCAAAAATGTTTCTCTATTTCATGATATTTGCCTTTTATACATGCATTATTTCTCTGTTATAAAAAGTAAAATCTCTGTATTTACTTTCTAGCTACATGAAAACTTTGATTCAGTGTCTTGTAAATAACATACAACCAGTGGTAGATAGAGTTGCAAGATGACTAATGATATGATTGTAACATTATCTTGTTTTTAGTGACAAACATTTTACTTCACACACTCAAAGACAGATATCCAATGTTCCCTTGGTGCTTCTTATGCAATCTTGACATTTAAAAATATGGATAGCCTTGTTGTATTTTGTCATAGTCACTACTTTTCAGAATAAGTCTCAGATGAACACTTTATAACATTCATGTAAGTGATCAGTAGGTGGGAAAACTAGTGATATCATTTGAAGCAAGCAGCAGATAAAACATGATACTAAATTGCTCTATTTTATAATAGTTTTTCCAAAGATTCACCATGGATGCACTGTTCTTTTGAGCAGAAGTGGTTAAAATATATGTGTGAATGCTTGCACAACAAATGTTTTTAAGGAAAAATATGAATGTTAATTGTTAAGTTATGCAACAAGTATTCTAAGACAATTTCAAAGCTGAAAGATACAATCTATATTAAAATTGTGAACTAGTATTTTACCTTCAACACTTTAAGAAGAAAAAAATCCTCTTTTAGATCACTACAAGTTTATTTGGACCTAAGATCACTGTAAGAAAAAAAAAACAAACAAGATTTTAGTGGACTCTGACAAGTGACAGTTTGTTTTCATCTTTAAAGACTTTATAAATTCATGGAGATTTGAAGGTCAGTTGAGAAAACTATCAAATCTGTTTTCAATTTGAAGTGTATATGTATTTCTGTACAACATTAGGTTTTGATACTTATATATGGATATAGATAGATATTGTGAAATGATTAAATCAAAGTATTTATACATCCACTCACACTTATTCTTTGGTGGTGAAAGTGTATAAGATTTAATCTTTGTCATTTCCAATTATGTGATACATTTTTATTGACTATTATCATGGTATGCAATAGATGTTCAGAGTTGAATCATCCCAAGTGAAACTTTGTACCATTTAACGCAAATCCCTTTGTCTCCCCATCTAGTCTTATTATTTTGAATTCCATTTGGCTGAGATAGAATTATTGAAACACAAAAACAAAAAAAATACAAAACTATTTTCAGGGTCTCTGAATCCAATTTCCCAAGGTGGTTTGGCAAAGAAAACGTTGAGAAAAACCATTATTAACACTTTGTGAGACACTAAATCACATAAAACATAGTAAGAAAAAATAGAGTTGCTAAAATTGAAAACAATTAACTGACAAGATCTTTTTTATTTATTTTAAATAAGCAAATTAGTTCACCCTTGCCCCTTTACAAACCTATATATTCTATATTTTAAGAATCATAATTGTTTCCAGTGCACATGCACAAAGCAAAAGTTTAAGTTTGGACTTTTAAATCTCTTTTTACCTCATCTGTGAATGAACTATTTTTTGCCATCTGTGTCCCAAAGTAGTTTGGCAATCAAATGAGAGACAATATGCAGATTGTGAACACAAGTCAAATACAAAATTGTGCTGTAATCATTTAGAACTAAGGATCAGACACTATCTCAAAGGGTACAAGGACTTTTTATTAACTTTCATACTGGCAAATCCTTTTATAATTTTTTTGATATATACATTTTTCAATACTAGAGCCAGAAATGCAACATTTAGCAATGTAAAGTTTTAATTATATTAGATGCATTCAGTTTTAGTGTTTTTTAAAGAATCAATTTTGAAGCAAAATCCATTTGTAGAGTTTAATTGGGTAGGAACTCTGAAGATAGAATCAGTGATATTTTCTGTATACTCTAAGAGGCTAAAAACTATAGTATAAGATGAGACACTAGAGAAGAACCAAAAAGATGGTAAGACAGGTTCCAATGGACTGCTAAATAATAAATCAATGCTTCATGAAACATAAACCAGATAACTATCAATGCCAAGAATTGAATTACTCTTATAAGGCTTTTGTTAGTACCATATTTTATTAAGAAGTTTCCTAATTATAACATTGAAATACCTTCCTAAATCACTCTTAACAACTCAGATTAAAAGTGAATAAGCAGTTTTTTCAGGGTTAGAAACAGAGAAAAAACAACAACCAACTAACCCAGTTTGTGGAATAATTTTGAGTAAGTACAACTTACTCAAAATTACATTGTAACCATAATTTAAATCATATTAAAAGTTTTTTAAATGTTTCTTTTAAAATTTTGCTAAATTAAATCTGAATTATAATTTTTCCTCAAATTTATTTCTTACATTTTCTTTCAGCTCATTTTTTTAACTGTGACCTTTCTAAATTCTTTCTCTGACATTTCTTCCACTGATGGCATCCATGGGATTGGTTGTTGAACTGTTGTGGGTTATTCCAGTGTTTTGTTCCCTTGTTTTTTTCATGTTGCTTGTATATCTATCTATTTTGGGGGGATGGATATCATATCTTCTTTTATGATAAGGACTATTTAGTGAGCTTCTTTCTTTTAAGGGTCCCAGGCTGGAAGAATATCCAGATATGGTATACTTTCAATGTGTGTCCTCTGCTGTTCCCAGTATCAGCATTACTTTGAGAAAAGACACTAAGTTCTATTTACTATAACCACTTCAGAGCAAAGCCACATACAAATCAATATTAGGAAAAACTCAAAACTTGTTGATAGTTTTTCCTGCAGTTCCTCTAATTCAGGTATAAACTAGTGTTAATGATATGGAATAGATTGAAAAACTAGTTATTGAAATTAGGTAGTAAAATTACTATAACATTATATAGAAACTGAAAAGGGGAGAAGAAGAAGTTGGGTAAAAGCAGATAGAAAAAGAAAGAAAAAAAAAGAAAGAAAGGAAGGAAGGAAGGAAAGAAGGAAGGAAGGAAGGAAGGAAGGAAGACAAAGAAAAGAAAAGAATAATCCAGACAAAGGTAGAAAGAAGAAAGAGAAGGCTAGAGGTGGTATGTAAGGCAGTAGCTGGTAAGGTAAGTGGAAAGACATGCTAAGGGAAGCAAGCATAAACTTAAGTAGGAAAATGAAGACAGAAAATGATTCCAATTAATGCTCTAAAATGTTAGAAGAAATACAGTCAAATGAGTTGAGTGCACAATACCAAATACTATGGCAACTACCATATATGATTAAAGCTGAATAGAGTGATTTATAGGAAACTATGCAAAGGGGGAGAAAATTCTTATTGAGTCTTACTGGCTTGGATTTCATCAGGATTTGGGACTTTTACAAAATGTCCATCATTCTTCAGCTCTAGATCTCCCCGCAGGTGCTGGGGCATATGAACCTGTCCCCTAGTTGCTGTTTTTGTGTGAAAGATCATTTCAATGAAAAGAGATTCTGAAAAACAATCAAATGGAAATCCTTGAAATGAAATACCAATAAATCAAATTAAAAGTTCAGTGGAACGCATGACCAATAGATTAGACAACTTTTAAGATAGATTTTTCAGGTCTTAAAGACACAGTATATAATCTTGAAAAATAAAGTCAACAACTATTAAACTATTGTGACCAGAATATTCAAGAATTCTGAGATAACATTAAGAGACCAAACTTTAGAATCACTGAGGTAGGGGAAGGCTCTGAAACATAAACTAAAGTAATGCACAATTTTTCAATGAACTAATAGTAGGAAAATTTCCAAATCTTAGGAAGGAGATGGAAGTCCAAATACAAGAAGCATATAGAACTCCATATAAGCAAGATCATAAAAGATCCCCTCCAAGGCACATTATGATGAAAAAGTCTAACATACAGAAAAATTAAAATTAAAATTAAAAAGCCACAAGAGAAAAATGGCACGTCAAATTTAGAGGTGATACAATACAGATTTCAACTGATTTCTCAACCCAGACTCTAAAAGCCAGGAAATCTTGGAATAAGATATGCCAAGCCTTGATAGGAAACTGATGCTAACCAGGCCTATTATATACAGTAAAAGCATCCTTCAGAATTTAAAAGAAATAAAAACCTTTCATGATTAGCAGAAATGAATATAATTCATAACCACTAAGCCTGCAAGCCATACTCAATAAAATATTTTATGCAAAAGAAACAAAAAATAAAAGTAAAAACCAGCATAAAGATGAATTAATTACACAAAAGACAAAAATTTAAAGGAGAATCAAGTCTCAAAATTCAGCATTAGAAATAAATAAAAATGGGGGCTGGAGTAGTAGCTTAGTGAGTGGTAGAGCACTTACCTCGCACATTTGAGGTATTGGGGTTGATTCTCAGCACCATATATAAATAAGTAAAATAAAGGTCCATCAACAACTAAAAAATATTAAAAATCAAAAGAAATAAATTAAAATGGCAGAAAATAAAAATTATCTTTCTATAATAACACTAAATATTAATGTTTTCTTTAATTATTCTAATTTGTTGTATATGACAGCAGAATGCAATTCAATTCATATTACACATAGAGAGCACAATTTTTTAGGTCTCTAGTTATACACAAAGTAGAGTCACATCATTCCTGTCTTCATACATGTACATAGGTTAATTATGTCCATCTCATTACACCATTTTTTTTGAAGCCCTTGTCCCCTCTGTTCTCATCCCTCCCCTTTGCTCTATCTAAAGTTTTTCTATTCCTCCCATGCAACCCTTCCCTTCCCTGTTATGAATCAGCATCCTTATATCAGAGAAAACATTCAGCATTTTGTTTTTGGGGATTGGCTTACTTCAACTAGCATCATATTCTCCAACTTCGTCCATTTACCTGTAAATGCCATGAATTTGTTTTTTTTTAATACTGAATAACATTCAATTATATATATATATATATAT
>NW_026000211.1:16791783-16839104 GCF_001458135.2 Marmota marmota marmota | reverse complement strand
TATATACACCACATTTTCTATATCCATTCATCTATTGAAGGGCATGTCGGTTGGTTCCACAATTTAGCTATTGGGAATTGTGCTACTATGTTTATGTGGCTTTGTCCCTGTAGTATGCTGTTTTTAAGTTCTTTGGGTAAGAACGAGGAGTGGGATAGCTGGGTCAAATTATGGTTATATTCCAAATTTTCCAAAGATTCTTTATAATGCTTTCCATATTGGCTGCATCAATTCGCATTACCTCCAGCAATGTATGAGTGTACCTTTTTCCCCACATCTTCATCAACACTTATTATGCGTATTCTTAACGACTGGAGTGAGATGAAATCTTGGGGTAGTTATGATTTGCATTTCTCTAATTACTAGAGATGTTGAATATTTTTTCCTATATTTGTTTATTAATTGTATATCATCTTCTGAGAAGTATCTGTTCAGTTCCTGGGCCCATTTATTGATTGAGTTATTCGTTTTTTGGTGAAAATTAATGTTTTAAACTCTCCAATCAAAAGACAAATTGACCAACTAGATTAAAAAACAAGCCCCAACCATATGTTGTTTATGAGAGACTCACCTTATACACAAAAACATCCACAAACTGAAGGTGAATATCTTAATTGTAGCAGATTCTCCACCTTTCTTTAAGTTTTACATGTATGAAAAGAAAGCTTTAGAGTGCTCATTTATATAACCTATGTTCCTTTAAAAATCAAAGTTAATCCTAAAACTTAAGCAACATCTTTCAATTGGGACTACATGAAGAACAGAGAATCTAAGGAAACAATGTTTCTAGGCTGGTCATCAGAAATGATTGACCATCTCCAAAATATAACAGCAGACATATCAGTAATAAAATGATGATCTGTCATCAATAAGTCAGGCAAAAAAAATTTAAATATTTTGCAACTTTGATTTTGACATCTTTACTTGAAATTGCTCAGAGGGTTTCTTTTACTTTACTTATTATTTCTTATTACTAACACTATTGTCTGTAAGTCATTATATGATATATGGAATATTGGGTATCTACCATTTCTAGGGAGATGACAAATTTTATTGTTCAGAAATTCATATGTTAACATTGGGTAATTTAGCTGTATTTAGAATCTATGCATGGAGGCATAAACATGTACCACTTAAATGTATACACACATGCATTTATGCAGGTATATGCACATATACTTAATCAATGGAGGTATAATAATCAAAATGTGCAAATTATTTTGCATTAATATTTCAACTTCTGCTACTTAAGCAATAGTTAAAATTTTTGCTTGAGTTAGCAAATTCCCAAGAGGCCAAAGGTCATTTTCAGGAAAACTAAAATCATAAGGACCTGCCATTAAATTCTAATTTTTTAAGGTATGTTTGTCCATTTGTGTTGTTATAACAATCTTGATAGTTTATAAGGAACAGAAAACTATTGGCTTATAGTCATGGAGGATGGAAGATGGGAAATCTAGTATCAAGGTGGTAATGTATTTGGCAATTCAGATGGCACCATCTCACATGGAGGAAAATGGAAGGGCAAAGAGAAGGCAATAGTGTACCAATCTGGACACTTTATAAAGGAATTATT
The DNA here is from genome assembly GCF_001458135.2 of Marmota marmota marmota. Classification (NCBI taxonomy): domain Eukaryota; kingdom Metazoa; phylum Chordata; class Mammalia; order Rodentia; family Sciuridae; genus Marmota; species Marmota marmota. The sequence goes on along the minus strand of NW_026000211.1, from coordinate 16,837,528 downwards.
CCATTTAAGGGATAACTTCTTAAAAGTCCCATTGCAGTGACCAGTACATTTCCATATGAGTTCAATGAGCTTTGAAGGGCTAAACACCCAACCATAGCATTAGCTCTAGGAGCATATAAAATACCTAGTACAATCATAATACATGCTTATAATACCCATCACAATATATTTACTTAACCTTCCATTATACTAGACATATGAATAATAATATATTAATGTTTTTGAGAACAAAATGGTAAATCACTTACTTTAATCTTGTTTTGTGTTTTGGTCACTTTTTAAAAATAAACAATTCTGCAAGGGTGAATTTAATAGGTCACCACACTGTTAAATGTTTCACAGGCAACTTAAATTGTGTACATTAAAAAAAGAAAGATCAAACTCTTTATCTCTTGAAGAAATATAATTCTCCTGAAAAGAGTTCCTCTATTTTTAATTCAGTGTTATTCATCCGAAATCCAGGAATCACCTTTAAATCCTCCATCTTCATTACTCCATTTCTCTACATAACATACATTTTTTGATCTCTTGACTGTTTATTGAAATCTTCCGCTTCTCATAAGTCCCATCTCCTCTACCAAGTGTACCTACATTTATTTTCTGTTATGACTTGTGCAATAACCCTGTAGCTAAGTTGCTTCCACCCTCTTTGGTTCTTTTCTACCCTTCAAATGCAGCTAGAAGTATCTATCCCTCAAGGAAGAAGATGATTTTTCTCACCTCTTTTGAAAAACATTTTATAGCTTCTTGCTGTTCTTAAAATAGTCATACAATTTCCTATCAAAAGTATTATACATGAATGATTTTTCTTCCACCCTCACCCTTCGCCAAGCAAGTGTAGTTTTTGTTTTTTATTCTTTTATCATATTATGCTATTTACAACTTCTAAACCCACACCCTTCTTCTTCTGCACCCTGTACAAATCATGCTACTTCCTTCTTTCTATATTCCCACAGGTTGTCTCCCCTTCTCCTAATTATTTCCTAAATCTCCCTGATTTGATCAAATTCCTCAACTGTGTTATCCTTTAGCACCATATACTTTCTTTTTTGAAGTTTTAATTTCCACATTTTTATTTTTATTTTTGTTAGAACATAATATTTATAAGGACAGTTATCACAGTGTCTTTGCTTACCATTTTTTGCAATTGTCAAATAAAGTGCCTGAGATTCTTTATTACCAATACATTTGGGATAAATAAATGAACAAATTAACAATGGGATAGCATGAATTTAGAGGGAGAAAAATGCTAGCTGATTTTATGGGAAATTCAATATAGACTAATGGTATGTGACCAATGATAACATTACACTTTAAGATTGATTCTTTACAGGGTATGCCTAGAATATAGCTAATTTGAAGAAAAAATGAACTTCCTATATGAGAGGAAAGGATACAGAACTAACCCAATAAGGAAAGAAAGAGATCTTTAATCAAATCCATGTTAATATTCCTGATAAGTTCTTAGAAGCAATTGCAAAAGATTTTTGTAAAAAACAAACATTTTTAAAAGTTTAATAAAACTTTGAAAAAAGTTATAAATAAATCATTCAAACTTTGTGACAAGTGAAATACACATCCTGTAAAAGTATAAACTCTCCAAAAGTATTTATATTATATCACAACATAAAACAGATTAACTGTGTGGGACAAACTTATGTAATAATTACAAATTACTGGCTAGAAAGTTATCATGAACACTGTATTTTTGATTATTTTTTGTTATTTATCTTTTGCTAAATCTCTTTGTATTCCATTAATATAATTTTTTACTGATTTACACAAATGTTATGAAAGAGTCTGCACTAATTTAAATTAGATGAACAAAATATTTTTACCATATAAAGGCTGATATCAAAATTCTTTTAAATTACCTTTTATTTTTTTTTAAAAAAGTTCAGCTATTAAGTTTATTTCCATGACAATTCACTTCGAGATTATAAACTATAATTTTCTACCCATAACATTTTCTCAGAGAAGAAATCAAGTATATATTGAAGAGTACAATGCAATTATATTTGCATTTTCTATGTAATTTAGGTTAATATTATCCTAAATTATACTCTTTTATGAGAGAAGTCATTTTACCCTGAACTATAAAAATGAAGAATATATAGTAATAAAAGTTATAATCCTTGTCAAGTGCATTACAATGTCCAAGTTCTGTTTATCTTTTGGCTCACCTGGGCATACTCCAGCACATCTCCAATAAATTTCCTGACAATTCTTATTCTGCTTTTGCTGCTATTTCATCCAACATTTTGCATAAATAAGTCATATAGTCATTTTTCTTATATATGGTAAGAAGGTGATCTTATTCATATTTTGTGTAGGTTAAACACTTAATGTTATCATTATTATCACCATCAATAAGAATAAAATGAATATGTAAGATATGTGACTGTATAAAATATTTATCTCATTTTATTTTTTGATCTCAGATAGACCCACAATTTATCAGTATTTTCCTGGCTCTCACTTTTCCTCCTATTGTTAAGCTAGGGTCCAGCTCTGTTTACTTCCATTCTTCAAATACTACACGTCATTGTTGAACATTCCCACATTTTGCCAAATTTTATAATGAATCAATCCAGTTATTTGGTTCTATGTTTATATGGCAAGACTAACCAAAGTTACCGAAGGAAAAATTCACTACGGCAGTAACACAAATTTTATACCATGGCACTCACAGTTCTTCATAATCAACTGCACTCAAAAAGCAAATGGGAAAACAGATCCTTGAATCATTGCTTCCTTCCAAGAGTAACTGTTCAGGGCTCTATTCATCATAACCACTACCTTCTTCTCAAAGCGACCCATAGTTTCTGAATTTCTGAGGCATTCACAATCCATTTCTACTCATTATATCCCATCCATTCTTATAGCTAAAAGAGGACTTAGAAGTTCATTAATTCTATCCATCTTTCCAAATTTCATGTCAAAACTTCATGAAAGAACTATCTATGCTCGATTTTTGCCATTTCCATTTTTATTTTCTCATTTAGGAACTGACCTGACTGATGAACTCATCATCAAGTCGGCAGTGGATGCAATAGTGCTCGGCCCTGTTCTCCCTCAGGACCGAAGGACTCATTCCCCCTGCTGTCAGGTTTTTACCTACTGGACTCCTCACATTTGAGAATACTTTCTTGAAATAGCCTTCCAACAGGAAACTGCCTTCCCCCATGTTAACCCCCTAGCCTGAAGGAGCCTGAACCCAATTGACTAATTAATAAAGCCATTTGTACTCATCACTGCTTTGCCTCCATTTGAGACCCTACAAAGGCCCAGCCTGACTCTAAAAGCTCCTTGAGGATTTGAATGAGGCCTTTGTGTTTGTACTAAGTGGATCAGAGCATTGTATGGAATGTACTGGAAAACAACAACAAACAACAACAACAAAAACCCTCCATGGTTTGCCCCCAGATCTCCTCCCTCCTTCCTATCCTGCCCCAAATGGAGGCATTCCTTATCCAGCTGCCATGAATGCTGCTTGCCGTGGCTCAAAATGAGAATTCCCTCCTCAGAAATTACTTCCAGCTGAAGATGAATCACCCTTTCTGGGACCTGTTCACATCCAATTAGAGAGGTAAAAAGGCAAAATTCTCCAAATCAGATAATGATAAACATCGCTGCTCAACTCCAATAGATTAAATCATTTCCTCCACATCCGCCTGCATCCCTCACCCCTTGACAATCCACAACTTCCTAGAGAACAGTCTCCCTTCAGAGCCTATTTCCTGGAGAAATCACCTAATGAACACCTTGTTCCGTTAGTTAGTTTCTACTCTCCCATAGAATCCCTTCAATGGCTTCCTCCTTGTATGATTGTTGAAGATCACATTCTTTACATGGCTTATAAGGATATAAAATATCTAAATTCCAAATAAACCTCCATAGTGTCCTCCTTGCACTCTGCTTCCTGGCCATACAAGCATTCCTACGTTTCTTTGAGGATAATACTACAAGTCTCCATTATTTACTTCTCTTAACACATTCTCTTAGCCTTCTCTTCATCAGAGAGTAAAACTCATTTTATTCATTACCAATTTTTTTTTAATCTCTTTCCACTAGAGACACGTTATGCATCAAATGTACCCTTTACTGTTTTGTACACCTGACGCACTGCTTCACATATCACAAGAGGAACCACAAATATTATTTCCATATGTTTCACAGACATAAAATTTTTAATATACCTATGTATGTTTATAATCCATACGATTTCTTTTGTGTTCACTCTTTTCAGACACACATGTGTATGATGTAGCCATTGTGCTAAGGTGGTTACAGAGAGAAATAATTTGCTTTCCTTGCCTCAAGTAGGTCTTAATTCGAGGTGTAGTAATGCATTAGCACTTTGACTTATTTTCAGCGCATTAAGTAATAGAAAGATGCAGGTATGCACATGGTAAATAGTAGTACCTGAGAAAGCAAAGATGTGATAATTATTTAGAAAAGTAATTCTGTGTCCGTGTCATCAGCTGTAGCACTAGGAAAAGAAGATCTAGTTTAAAGCCTTGGGTTGTGACACAGAGCAGAAAAGATGATAGTTGAAATAAAGTAAAGATATTGGCGATGTAGAGATTGAATGTATTAGACAAGGAAAGATATAGAAATTGGATAAGTAACACATGGAGAGAGAATGGATAGATGCATGGCTAAAGGAAAACAGGAAACAAAGGTGAGTCATAGTCCTCAGTTGTAGAGGACTGCCTGGATTTTATTGTCCTACATTCACCAAGCAGTTACAGATCTACTGCATGGCAGTCATTATTCAAGAAAATGAGAACAAGTGATAATTATGCACATTTCCCGATTTTCAAGTGTATTCAGTGGAAACAAATACAAACACATGAATGTTACACTTTGAATATAATGCATTGATGGAGACTTGATTTTAATGGCTTTGTGCCAAGTTGGATTAAAAATGGGGGAGGAGTGAGAGTACAGAAAGACTCTTAGGAAGAGTTGCATTCAGTATTGAGAGATGAACCATATGTAAGATGATAAAATGAAAAGTTGCTTAAATTGATGCTGAAGGAAATATTTCTCAATATTTCAAAATATACTTTTGGAGATAAAAATATTTTCAAATCACGGGTTACATGAAATACTTCTGAAATTTATTAAATTATTGTATCTAAAAATAAAATGTAATGCTTAAAATTATTATATAAATAAACATTTATATTATATCCAGATGGGAATGATATTTTTGATATAAAACAAATAACAATACCTAAAAACTATACCTAATAACAATAAAAGGGAAAAACACATTTAACTATTTAAAAAAAATTCTGAACATCAAAATAATGAGATAATAAATTTGATAGTATGATAGTCTATATTTTAAAATCCTTAATGCATAAATGCCCATGATAAAACACCAAGCGATTGTCCTGTTATATTTGGCTAAAAGATGATTTAAAAATTAATCAATAAAAATTAAAATTGTCCCATTAACATTAAGTTAGATTAAAAAACACACTTATGAGGATCTTGTTACATCCTAGGTTCTTGGATAAATGCTCACATTTCAAGTAAAATGGACATTTTCACTTTTAAGATATCCTTTTTAATCAAGTGAGAAAATCAACAAAATGTCAGTAATCATTTTAGAATCTATAAATGTATGTATTTATGCATTTATATAACTTTTGCTGTTATATATTATATTTAGTCATATTGCTTATTAATGCAAAAAGAAAATTACTACCAACATTGTGATGTTTCTCTATGGATGCGATGAGAAATGAAAAAAGGATTACTGAAATGGTGAACCTTGAAGTTTACATTGTAGCTGGAAGTGAACCAAGATTAGAAGAATAAAGGAACCGAAACAATAAAACTGGGTTTGAATGTAGTGGCTTGGAATTAAGAAATGGAATTAGAAGTACAAAAATAAAGTTATATGTAGAGTGCAAAATACTAGAATTGGAAATAGTCTATGTCAAAGAGTTCTAGGCAATGTAATTGTACTAGTGTGGTACTAGTCTAAAAGGAACACTAACTCAGATCAAAGTACACTTGGTAAGAAAAAAAAAAAGAAGAAAAGTGCTGGAAGAAACCAATTTTTATTTTAATTGAACATGTGCTAAGACAACAAATATCACTGGTTAAATCTCTTAGCTGATTTAAAGCCTTTCTATCTAAGCTGTTTCTAAATTCAACTTTATCCAGAGTTAATTCTTTTTTTTTCTTCCTTTTAGTAACTTTAAAAATAAGTTGCAGCACAAATTGCACACTGTAGATATTAAAACTAAAAATAAAGAATTTATGTCAAAATGTAATCTATTTCCTAGCAGAGCAGTCATGCCTCATTAAATCTAAATTGTATTTTCCATTTATTTACTGAGAAGTAATTTTATCTCTGCAAAATTTAATACTTGTATTTAACTGATTTTAGAAGAAAGAACAGGAAGTAATAGCATTAGGAGAAGAGGTATTTTATTGTCTAAAACTCTTGCTTTGGTACTTTATCTACAATGATAAAATGAGTTATTAAAGGGTCATATAGTCTTTCCTAAAATAGAGAACATCTGATATTTTTTCTTATGAAAATTCCACTTTATGATCATTAAAAGTTGTTGCCACAACATTACTTTATTAAATAAATATTTTAAAATTTCAATTGCTCTGGTAATTGTTTTTTTAAAAAATGTTTCAACATATAAGCCTATATTTGTTCAGGGATTTATCAGATGAAGGAAATTATGAAGGATCACTAGTTGTTCTATTTTATTGAAAGACACAGCACATCAATGTTTATAGCAGCACAATTCACAGTAGCTAGACTGTGGAACCTACCTAGATGCCCTTCAATAGATGAATGGATAAAAAAAAAATGTGGCATTTATACACAATGGAATATTACACAGCACTAAAAAATAATAAGATCATGGCATCTGCAGGGAAATGGATGGCATTAGAGCAGATTATGCTAAGTGAAGTTAGCCAATCCCTAAAAAACAAATGCTGAATGTCTTCTCTTATATAAGGGGGGTGACTCTAAATGGAGTGGGGAGGAACAGCATGAGAAAACTACTACTAAATAGGGAAGAGAGGTGGGAGGGAAGGGGAGGGAGAAGGGGAATTGCACGGAAGATGGAAGGAGACCCTCATCGTTATACAAAATACATGTATGATGATGTGAGGGGGAAAAAAAAAGAAATATGTCACATTAGATTGAATAGAGAGAGGTGATGGGAGGGGAGGGGAGGGGAAGGGGGGATAGGAAGGGCAGCAGAATAAAATAGACACTAGTATTGCTGTATGTATATATGTGGCTGTATAACCAACCTGATTCTGCAACTGGTACACTTGGAAAAATGAGAAATTATACCCCATTTGATTCAAATGTATGATGTGTCAAGATCATTGTATTGTCATGAGCAACTAATAAAAAAAATTTAAAAAATAAAAATCTGAAGTATAAAAAAAGAAAGGTACATTTCTTTCTTTAAAAATCAAAGGTAGATTTTTAAAGGAATTTTTCTTAACATTTGTGACACATCTATTCTTATTTTTTTTCAGGCATTCCTGAGAACAGGTACCATTTATTGATATTTACTCTGTATTTAGTACTGTACTAATATATTAAGTACATATATTCAGATTTTTTTTTAACATTTACAACAATTTTTTTAAAACATCAGAAATTTATTAGTTGTTCAAAACATTACATTGATCTTGACATATCTATCATATATCATACATTTGTTTCAAATGGGGTATGAATTCTTATTATTCCCACGTGTACAGATTGGAGGATCACATTGATTATACAGCCACGTTTATACATACTGCCAAACAAGTGTCTGTTGTATTCTGCTGCTCTTCCTATCCCCTCCCTACCCCTCCTCCCCTCCCTCTACCCCATCTACCTTAACTCATTTCTCTCTATCTCTCTTGTTTTTTTTTCTCCCCTTCGCCTCACATCCTCTTATATGTATTTTTGTATAACAATGCAGGTCTCCTTCCATCTTCCCTGAAAATTCCCCCTCTCTCTCCCATTCCTTCCCACCTCTCATCCCTGTTTGATGGTACATCTATTCTTGAATGGTAGTACTTATTTCAGTTTGAGTCAAATTTGATTTTAAATGTTATCATTTAATATTTTTGAAATGGCAATATACATGTAAAGAAAGAATAAACAAAGTCATAGTATGTTATAGCAAGCACCCCGATTCAACTGTGCAATTTAGGAACATAAAAGCACTGTTTATCAAATCCCTGTATCACGATTCCTATACATAATTTGTATGGGAGCATTGTAAGTATGGTGTAATATTCAATACATTTTTCTACAACTTGCTTTTTTCAACATAGCATTGTTTTTTAGTTGCTGTATTTTATTTCATGAATCATGACTATGACTTTTTTTTTTTTGACACTGAGAATTGAACCCAGAGGTGATTTATCACTGAGCTATAGCTTTTTTTTTTTTTTCTTTGACACATGGTCTCACTAAGTTGTTGAGCTGGCCTCAAATTTTGAAACCTCTTCCTGAGTTTACCCAGCTGCAGGGATTATAGCTATGCAGCATTGCACCCAGCTGTGACTATGACTTTAAAAATCTATTCTACTGATAGTCATTTGAATTATTTCAGACATTTTTCAAAATTAAACTTTTTAAAAAAGTAATTAAAAACCCACAATTTTTAATGAAATATTCAGTGCTGACTATGTAGTAGAATTTCCCAGCATATAGTCAGTAATGATTGGATATCCAGTGTGGGTTGTATTTTATTTTTAACAGTGTAAGGTACTTTATAAAATAATACAAATTATTTTCTGAAGTGGTTCTACCAATCCACATTTTCTCCAGAAGTAACCCTTAATAATACTGGATCTATATCTTTAATAGAACTTACTTTGGAGATTATTCTTTTTTACCAATCTGGTGTATAGTAAAATAAATAATTATGGTTTAGATTTACATTTCCCTAATTGTTAATAATATTGAGCAGCTGTTGTATATTTTGCTTTCCTGGTTGTTTTACATTTATATATAAATATTACATATGTTAATCTTACATTGCTTATGTATTGTACATCTGTATTTTATGTGATAATATGTGTATATATTATATGTCATAATATACAATATATTATATATGAACAGATATAAATTATAATTTTCCATGTGTTATGTAAACACATAAATGTGTTACACATGCATATAAATATAGTCATATTTATATCTATGTAATATGCATGTGTTATTGGTTATTTGTCTTTCTTATACTGATATATTGATAATAAAGTACCTTATTCTGAAATATTGTAATTGTTTGCCATCACCATGTATTTTGAATCGTATCTGCCTGTTCATCGCTTGCTTTTTCTCCTTCTTTCAGTTTTTTTAATAAAGTGATAATACTACTTTTTGATTTTTTTCAATCTAGTCTTGACATAATATCTTTTGACTTATGTTTGTTTAAAACTTATCTACATTGAGAGTATCAATTTTATTTAGGAGTATTTTGGGGAATTACAGAAAACTTTGGAAAATAGTAGAGAGTTTCCATGTGCCTCACAAATAGTTTAGCCTACTCTTAAGATCATTCATTCTTTTGGTAGCTATATCCTAATAATGATCAATTATCCCAATAATGATTCATTATTATAAGCTAAAATTTATTACTTTATTCAGATTCCCTTTGTTTTTACTTAATGTTCCTTTTCTTTTCCATGATTCCATCCAAGATACAATATACTTAATGAGATAATTAAGTTCTTCATGTGAAGATTTTCTTTTTGATGACCTTCAGGATGTTGAGGAGCTCTGGTCAGGTATTTTGCAGCATTTGCATCTATTGAGACATGTCTATATTTTTCACATGATTTATGTTTCTGTTAGCTTTTTCATTGCCATGTTCAAAATAACTGAGAAGAACAACCTAAAGGAGGAAAAAGTCTATTTGGGGCTCATGTTTCACATTTCAAAGCCAGCCAACTCCACAGCATATCATGGGGAAAGGACCCAGTAGAGGAAAGTGTTTCAGCTCATGGTGGGGTCAGAAAGCAGTGAGAGGTAAGTGAGGAGGGACATCAGGGATCATGAGCCCTTCCAGGGCAAAAGTGACCCCCTCCACCAGCCATACCTCACCTGCTACAGTTACCACCCAGTCAATCCATTTAAACTAGAGTGAACTGATGAGGTTACAGTTCTCAAAATGCAATCATTCCATCTCTGAATATTCCTGCATTAACAGGAACTTTTGGGGAAACTCCCCATATCCAAACCATAATAATTATATAAGAAGTGTGAGTATTTTGGAGGAAGACCACAGTGGCAAAATACCAATATTACTACATCACTTATATAAATCCTTTGTGTTTCTAAATAAATCATATGGTTTGTAATATACACACAACTAAATACAAAATGTTTTCAAGCAAATATTTGTGCTATTTCAAATATCAATATATCAAGATATAAAAATGCCAGTAACTTAAATCTGTTCTTGTGCCCCTTGCCAACATACCATTACTTTCTCTCAGAGGAAGCCACTGTTCTGAAATTTACAATTGCTTCAATGTTTTCCATTGCAGTTTTGCTATCTACGAATGCATCCTTTAAATAAGATTGTAATTGGTCTATTTGGAAGTTCCATAAATGAAGGTTTAAAGACATGTATTTCATGTCTGGCTTACTGACCATCACATACATTTCAAAATCTACTTATGTCTTTGCATAGAGGAAAACATAAATTTTCATTGATACATAAAACTCCATTGTCTAAATATACCAGGGTATATGCTAATGAATATTTAGTTGTTTTCTGGATTTTGCAATTATAAACATGTTATATATTTTATATTTCAAATGCTAAAAAGCAATCTCTGAATTATAAGCTATAAATATCAACTTTATTAGAAAATGTGAAATACAAATGCTTTCACAATACAGTTTCATCAATTGCATTAAATCTCCCATTGGTCTACTTTTTCTATCACTTGTATCATTAAACATATTACTTTTTATCCATCTGGTAAGTGTATAATTTTGTTTTCTTCTTGTATGCACTTAATTTCTATGGAAGGACTAGCAAAAAGTAAAGAAATAATCCAGAGTCAATACTTCCAAGTGTGTCAAGACACTCTGGGAGGATCTGTGGATTCCTGCTCTGAAGAAGTACAACCAGAGAAATGAAAAGTTGTGCCCCATTTGTGTACAATGAATCAAAATGCATTCTGCTATTGGTATTACTAATTAGAACAAATTTTAAAAAAATAAAGAAGTAAAGTGGGTAATGTCATATCATCTGGTGATGTGGGATTAGAATCTAAAGCATTCCAGGAAAGTTCTGAGGAAAGAGATACATAATCTACACGTTGTAAGAAGGAGAAAGAAATACATCTATTCGTCTTCATACCAAGTGACTTACACTGAATTAGTGAAAAATCACCTCAGAGATATCAGCAGCAGAAGTAACATCCTTTGAGAAGAGCCAGGTTTCACTTTGGGGCGGAAATGAAAGGGATACTAAAACAAGGGGCTTACTAGTGATGAGGTGTGAAGTCCTGGAATGACAGTGGAAAGATTTGCATATTTAGAGAGAATTGGAAAATGGGTTTAGGTAGTGTTATGAGGAAATGGGAACTGAGAGTCCATGAGAAGCTGAAATCTGAAAGAAAGCCTGAGTACTTAGGACTGTGTGGTGATTGATATGAATATGCAAAATGTATGGTGGGATTAGTCCTGACCTCTTGCAATTATTTTGCTGAGACTTTAAATGTTAGGGTGGATTGATAGGAGGGGATAGCTTTTACAATCATAAGGAAAATGCTGAGAAATCCCTTTCCTGTTAAGAGCAGCATGGAGCCAGGAGTAGGATCACGTTATCAGGAGAACAAGAGCTCAGACTGTTTCTGTCTTTCTGTTGGCCTTGAACAAGGGAGACACATAGCTGGGTCTTAGATAAGCACATTTATACAAAAAAAAAAAAATGTTCACGGGGAAATTATTGTAAAGGAGGATTTTCTAAAATTAACTAATCTAAAGTGGAAAAGAAAGAAAGAGTATTTGTCAGATAAAATTTTGTGTACTGGGAGAGATGCTCTGGGAATTAACCCATAAACACTGTTTCATATGCAGATCCTTTGGAGTTTTACAAAATCTAAATAGCTTTACAACAATAAACCTACGCCATTGTGAACCAAGCTAGTCTAGATGATTCTGTTGATTTTGGGCAAGTGAAATAATGCATTGTCGGCACAAATCAAGTTATACATTATTATCCCAGGACTAAGAAAATGTGTAGCAATATGTCTTGCCTTGTTTTACTGTATATTTGGGGTTTGATGTGGAAAAGTGTAAGAGTCACACTCTCATAAAAATTATTTTTACAAGTTTTTGTTGTTGTTTTTGTGTCTGAACAGGAATGTTGATAGAATCTTTTAAAGGAAAATAATAGATACTAAGAACATGACATGACTAACAAAACTCATGAACATACCACCAAGATTATCTCTTTGGCCCCCAGACTTTATGCAAAGGAGAAAACACCCAACATAAACAGTCCTATGTCCCTTAGGGCAAAGACAAAGACAATGAAAATCAGGTGACTCTTTACTCAGAAAGTTCCTGTTACAGAGATGTAAATGTCCCTTGTCCTGGAGAACAAGACAAGGCAAATATTAATTTCTGGCATTAGTTACTTAAGTGAAGAACTCAAAAATCTCACCTTATGCTGATGATTTCCTCCTTTTCACCTGTTTCTTTAGGAATCTCCCTTTCTTGATCATGCACACTCAAGCTCACCACACTTTGTGTCATCGTTCCTAACAAAGATGCTTTTTATATTTTGGAGCTAAGCTACATGAAGTTGTAGAAACATAAAAAATCAATACAAGCCCAAAAGACAGGTACAGTTATACATCACTTAACAACCAGACAAGTTCTAGAAAATGACTATTTCTTCATTCTGTACTTAAGCAAATCTAGATACCATATGTATCACTTGACATGCCCCTTGATGCAGTCAAGAGACTGGTAAACATGAGAGATATTGCATTGCACGCTCTTTTACAGTAATTTTGTTTGATATATAGAAAGGGTACTCTTTAAAATAATAATAAACAGTAGAGCATAGTAAATACCTATCTCTGTACCATGGTCAAATATTATCGCAACTAAGTATTGTTTAACGAAGTTAATTGGATGTGCTATACTTTTATATGCTGGCAGCATCATAGATCTCCTCACACCAGCATCATTACAAATGATGGCTAAGACATCACTAGGCAACTGGACTTCTCCGGGTCTGTTATAATCCTAAAGGACCCCTGTCATATGCACAGCCCTTCATGAATCAAAAAGTCAACATATAGTGCATGACTATATTCTAGCTTTCCAAACTTTCTCAAAAAGAAATTTTATTGCCCTCTCTCTTTTTAGACTTTGTATACAGTTCCAGCTGTTTTCTTTTAGGTTGTACTCTGTTGCTAAGTTATGATTTCTTAAAAAGAATACATTTTTATGTCAAGTCAATAGTAAGTGACAGAGGTAGCTAACAGAGAAAAATTGGCCACAATATTCTTACTCTACATAACATCCAATTTGATTGATGGTTTTTCTTATGAAACAAAGAAGATATTAGCTATAAACCTTTATGAAAATAGAAAATAAAATAGAAAAAAAAAGAAAATATAAAAATAACCTCCTGTGCTAAGATTATGACCAAGTATAGCTATGAGGGGTTCTGAATTCTACCTCTACCCCCACAAATATATGGAATTTTTTGTCATTTGAGAAAATGGAGGCATCGGCATTCTGTATTCTAAATGTATTTCAAGGAAATAACAGTCTGAGCTTTACCTGGGAGTTTGAAATGCAGAATCTCAGGTACCAACCTATACCAACAGAATCAGATCTGAATTTTTGTAAGATCCCCAGGTGATTTGTTCTCACATTCAAGTTTGAGACTGTCATTGAAGATGCAGAAAAATACCTGAGTTATATTGGAAGAAAATGAAGATAGTATTTGATATTTTATTAGCATTTCCAGAATTCCTTGCATTTTTGATGAAAATGAGAAGTTGCTTTTATTTTGTCAAGATCAGATCCTTGAGAAATAACTAGACTCTTGACCTCATAATATAATTTATAAAACTGTCTATGGAAAATGTGACTATATTTGCTCTTGTAACCATTCAGCCATATGCATATTCATCAAACTGTTTTTCATACTTGTGGATAGAAAATGACAATCTGGAATGAAACAGACATTATTATTACTGTGTGTATACATGTGACTGCATGACCAATATGATTCTGCAACCTGTACAATCAGAAAAATGAGAAATTATATCCCATCTGATTCAAATGTATGATATATCAAAGTCATTGTACTGTCATGTGTAACTAATTAAAACAAATTTTTTAAAAAAAGAAAATGACAATCTGGATAAGTTGTCACTTTCACCATAAACAGTTTAACATTTTTCTCACAAGTCTGATATGGAAGATTATATTTTCATGTTCCTCAAAGTACTTTCTGTAGTAACTTGGCATATTATATTCAAGTGAACAAAAAGATTCAGCATAATTCCTCAAACATTTAGTGTAGAATTTGAGAATAGTCAACATGCAGATAAAATGTTTAGAGTTGCTTTGGGCTTGAAGACTTAGAAGTAAATGTTTTCATCAACATGTTTAAAAAAACAATATGCACTCATATAAAATACGAAAAGCTTGAAAAATTTAGATTATGATATGTTAGGTAGAAAGAATGCTAAATTATATACTTCAATGATGTGGGATAGTAACCATACATTTTTATTTACCAATTCATTCAACAGATTATTGATATGCAGAATGGCAACAAATATAGTAATTAAAGGTTCTCTTTTCCATTCTAATGATCTATCTCTAGTTGCCCATTTATATCATATCTACCTTTATTATAACAGAAAATCTGTAATATGAGATGGTTTCTGATATGTCAATATAATTATCTAATATTTTATTATGCTTTCTTAAATATGTGATCCTTTGATCCAATATCAATGTCTAATTTTTAAAAAGATATACCTAGAAGTTCTCACTTTAAAAAACGACATGAAGCTTTATGCCATGACTAAATTTCAGACTGATAGACCTTTGTCATGTTAAAAAAATAGTCATTTCTAAATTTTGGTAGAAGTATAAACCAAGGTTGAATTTGGCAAGTTCATGGCAAAACAAAAAACTTTGTCACAATAATTAGTAAAGATAGGGAAAACAGTTTCCTGTGTTATTTAAAATAGTTAACAATGACAGTAACAAAAAAAAGATAGCAAGATGTACAATAAATTAATTGATATTTTGATCTGGGATCTTTTCTAAAATCTTTGCTTTACATTCCCTTACGTAAAAGTCTATGTCATCAGTCATCTTTCTGAGTTTTTAATCTTGAGACTCACATTTGATATTTGGTAAGCTCCTTAGATTATCATCTTATTCATATTCACAGCACTTTAAATATATTTGTAGAAAGAGACTTTATAGGTAAGATAACTAATTATAGTTGGAGTTTTAAAATATGTTTTTGATCAAGTGACATAAAATCCAATTGGGATTAGCACAGTTGCTTAGAAATAATAAAATATTCAGTTAGAGTTATGTTCTAGATATACTCTTTTTTTCCCCTAAAATTCAAGTTAGTTTATTATGAGCATGCCCTTATTCATGGCCAAAGTTTCACCTTTGAAAGATGGAAAACATAGTTCCTACATTTATTTGAATGTGACACAACAAAATAAACCTTTCTACATAACTTATCTACCCCAGAAAAAAATAATAAATTTAAAAAAGAAAAATACTGTTATTATGTTTTTTTAAGAACCCATTGAATCTTATGTCTGATTGAATGAACTAAGCTTCAGGTTACAAGTTAAACTTATTTTCAGTAAGCCCCGTTAAAAAATTTAAAATAAATTTAAAGTGAATAATTTGAAATATGTTATTAGATAATAATTGCTCATAAATCACTGAGTTTTCTCAGTAATTTTTTATTTATTAATTTATTTATTTTAATTAGGTTTTTTATTCTTATATTTTTTACTCAGTTATTTTTTAAATGAATACATTTAGAAGAAATGGCCATTTAATAAATATGTGCTATCATTTGGGGAAGGAAAAGCTTACAAACAGAAAGAGAGTTAAGCCAAACATGGTGGCACATGCCTGTAATCCCAGTGGCTTTGGAGTCTAAGGCAGGAGGATCTCAAATTCAAAGCCAGCCTTAACAATTTAGCAAGGCCCTAAACAACTTAGGGAGACCCTGTGTCAAAATTTAAAAAACATAAATGAAAAGGCCTGGGGCTGGGGCTTAATTGTTAAACAACACTGGGTTCAATCCCTGGTAAAAGAAAAAAAAAAGAGTTACTATAGATTATAGATTAAATAATTTATTTTTATAAGCTTAAGTGTACTAATTTATCTGATTTTTGTTGGCTTATTTATTTCGCTTTGTAATTTAAGTGAAGAATAGATAATTTAACTTCTGAAACTCTTTTCTGAAAAAGGAACAAATAATCAAAGCCCCTGACATAATAGCAGTGTGTCTTTTCTTCACGTCCAACATGAACCGACATGGTCTGGAAGAAAAGGTTTTGACATAGCAAATGGAGTAGTGTCTTACTGAAAAAGAGGGAAATCGATGACTCTGTATTCAGCAGAAGCACCCTGCTGGTCTCAGCAGTCCAGGACAGAGCTATCAGTTTCCCCTGTGGATACACAGATACATTTACCTTTCCTAAAGTCCTTCCTCTAGATAACAATAAGAGAAAGATAACAAGCATCAATATTGTAGGAGATCCCTGTACAAGCTTTGTGGTAAAGAGAAGTTTAAGAAATAGATCAAGGTTTTCCAGAGATCAGTGTTTATTTAGAATGAGTTCAGAATAACATTTTCAATACTTTAACTCTATTTACTGTATCTCTACAATTTTCCTGAGCACATTTTAAAATATGTCACTTTCTTTACTTCATTTTCTGTACATAGAATTAACATAAAATCCGAATGCTTTCATCAGTTTTCATTTTTATTCATGCAAAGATAGTTGTAATATGTGATATAAACCAGACTATATAATGTTAAAATAATTTGTACTTCAGTTTAAAGAGGAAAACAGATCAAGCAGAAAATCTTTCAGGACATTTCTAGAGGAAAGGAAAAATATACATACCAATTTTGATTCAAGTTTCCTAAAACATCCCTACTCACGGAATAAATATTTATGTAACCTCTGTTACAAGATAACAAATAAAAAAAGTATAGCTAACTACCTCCATATCTCCATTTAAAATCCATGGCCCTTCCATCTTGTCATTATTCTGGGGGACCATGCATGTCAAACTTGCTCATCCCAGCAGTATTTGCAATGCCTCTTATCTCTCGCCAGGCATAGCTCTGATTGCTATACATCGTCCTATTTGGGAAAGACATTAAAGGTTCTTATCATTTCCATTTCAAAGTGATCTTAGCGGAGTAGAAGAACTGAGTTCAGCTCTTAACAGGATGATGCTCTTTGAAATAACCATTCCAATATTGTCCTTGAAATAACACCTGTAGCCCACCATCAATGTTTTCTTTTCCTATTCTGCTCTTGTTTTCAACCTAGTAGATATTATTTTTTTAAAAGACTATTTTTTCCTGGAGTAATTTTTTACGTTAATTGAAGAACTGTCTTAATATTACCTGTAGACATACATAAATGGTATATAAAACATACCACTGCTATCTGCTGACAGTGCAGAATCAGAGCCAGATAGATAGACAAAGTAACTTCGCAGTCATGAATTTTTCTTCATTAGACTTTTTCATTTTTGCAATATGACATATATTATAATTTTGCAATATGACATGTTATAGTTTTATATTATCTTATTTTTCAATAACTACTCCACAAATTCAAATTTGTGGATACTTTCAGTTAGAATATACACTTGGCAGGTTATTAATATATTTAATTTTATCTTCAACATTGGGTAGCATAATGTGCTAAAACTTCACCTGGTTAAATTAAGGTTGGGTTAATATACCATGAGCATAAATTATGTAGTATTAATTTTAGTACTATTGTTATGACCCAACAAAACACTGAGTCTTACATTTTTTTAATAAATTAACTAAGCCTAGATTCTTCCTTCACTTTGGTACTAGATTAATAACATAGCATGAAAGTTTGAGAATCCATTTGTCCTTCAAGATGTATATCTTTTGTGAAGAATTTATGAAGAAATTTCTATGTGTATTATCATTTACAAGATGGTTAGAGAAATACATTTTAAAAATAAAAAGCATTATTAGTTCTATTGGAGAAAGGTAACTTCAACAGATTCTTATTCTCCCTTTAGTACTTAGAGATGTAGTCCCTGATAATTGCCATGACACTGAGCCATGTGTGGAAGCAGGATATTTCCCAGCCTCCCTTTCAATAGAGGTAAATAGATTTAAGGGTGTTATTATCCTTAGGGCATAGTGAAAACATCATTGTTTGAAGGGGATATTGTCATCTGCTTGGGGTTGTTGATAGAAATAGTAGACAAAAACACTAACTTAAGAAAATTTCTAAAAATGTACTAATACAATACTTAACATATGAAAGGATTTCTTTCCATAGCAACAGTCAAGTGTAAAAGTAATAAAACTGAGATATTATTGGTAATAACAATTTAAAGCCTAAACTAAGCATCTGGGAACTGGAGAAAGAGATGGTAGCAGAGATTCCTGTACTTTATGCTTTGTGTGATCAATGTAATATTATACAAGTCAACACTCCACAAATTAATCTACAAAATAAATTGATTATCAATAAAAATCCAGAAACTTTCAAGGGTGATTTGCTGAACATTATAACTTTTATATGGCTACTGAAAATCTTTAATATATGTTATGTGTTTTAATAGATGATAGCCTTCATAAAGAAATAAGAAAAAAAAGAGAAAAGTTTTCCTTACTACTTAATGTGTCATAGTACAAAAATAGTGTGACAGTTTCACAAGAACAGACACATAGACCAATGTAGCAGAACAAAAATCTAAGAGACAGACACTCAATATTCATTAAATTAGACATCACAAATAAAGGAGTGAAAAGATGTGATTGTTTAGTAGAAAATGAAATAAACTGGCAGATAAGAAGACAAAAATTTTTCCCTGACACATTCTATACAGAGTAAATCTGAACATATAGCAAATATATGAAGAAATACTCAGTGCATTAATAATCTAAACATTAAATATAAAAGAATAATAATGTATCAATCTTTTACTTTTCTTTTGGAAAAAAGTAGAAAATCATTTGGAATGTGATACAGAAACTTTCTTTATGGCTCTTCAGTGTGTAGATTATTCATTCTGGAAAGCATTTCTCATAGCAACAGAAATGAGTTACACATATTATATGAGAATAATTTTCACTAGGTTTAGACTACGGTAACAAAGTCATCCCAAAATTTCAGTGGCTTATAATGGCAAACATTTATTTCATGTTACATGTTATTAAAAACTGCCACATATATCATGGATGGCTGTTCTGAATTCTGTTTGTGTGTCTTCATACATCTTTTTTTTTTTTTTTTTTTGAGGTCAGGCCTGAAGGAGGATGTCAGATATGGCATATGGTTTTCATAGAGAGGAAAATCAAGGCAAGGAAGCTGGAAGAAACATACAATGGCTCTTAGGGAAACCACTTGGAAATGGAATGTCATTTTTGCTTACTTTTTATTAATCAAAGAGACTCAGATGGAAACACCCACTACTGGGAGGTGCTGCAAGTTATAAAGAAGTGGGTGGAGAAATGGGGGCGGGGTTACTAGGAACAGTATTATCATCAGACACACATA
Source organism: Marmota marmota marmota (assembly GCF_001458135.2). NCBI lineage: Eukaryota > Metazoa > Chordata > Mammalia > Rodentia > Sciuridae > Marmota > Marmota marmota. The sequence continues at coordinate 16,817,683 of NW_026000211.1, read as the reverse complement.
CAATACTGATCATTTATCATTTTCCTGGGTACCCCAGAATTATCAAGTGAAACACTACAGTTACATATACCAGGATATGTCTGCACAATTCTTCGTAGGTGTCAGGGATCTAGAGGAGAATTTCCACGTCCTTTTCTAGGAGACTTACAAATGACAGTGAATCTACACATGAGGTATTAGTAGTATAGCAATTAGGAGCAATGAATTAATGTGCAGGTAATCATCTGAGTAGGTCTTAAAAATAATGTCTAATGAAAAAGTAGTGATATATATATATATGTATATATATACATATATATAATGCATATATAATATATAATGTTATACAAAAACAAGACATTTTATCAAGTAAGTTGATTAAGGATGCACAGGATCTGCTTCTATTCTTCACAATTGAATAAATCCTACTGTTCTCACTCTCGCCTTCCATTGTCTTGTGAATTTCATTCTTCATATTTGTAAGACAACAACCTAGAAAGAAGTTGCCAGTGGGCTGCTGAGGTCTTTTGCAACACCAAAGAGCATAGCCTGCCATTTAGAGCTGCAACATTAAGAGTTTCAACACACCACTCAATAGTAGTAGAGAAGAATCTGACCTTGCCAGCTATAACCCTCATAGCTGACACCAGTAGGCATCCCCTGTTGTGATTAGCTGCTAACACTGGAATGGGCTTTCCTGGCTACAGAGGTCTAGGTCTTGCACAGGCCCCTCCTGCCAGCAGTAAGTGGAGAATCAAGTTTTATCTCAAACTTTGTTTTCAAATGGATTAAATTAACACAAAATATAACCCCCAAATTATGTATTCAGACATTTATCATCTCTCATTCACAATATAGATACCAGGACAGGTGACTAATGGCTGTCAAACTCTCACCAGAAAGAAAAAAAAAAAGGAAAGAAGAAAAAGAAAGGAAGAAAAAAAGGAAAAGAAAAAAAAAGAAAACTGATGGATAAGACTAGGTCTCTGCTCTAAGATTACAGAGAAGGTTTCTACATAATATATAGGAACAAAATGTCTATAAACAAGCAAGCAAATATCTATAAACAAACAAGATTTTACTTGCTATGAGCAAAATACCTGAGCAGAACAACTTAGAGAAGAAAAGTTTATTTGGGGTTCACAGCTTTAGAAGTCTCAGTACATAGATGGCCAGCTCCATTGCTCTGCACCCAAGGCAAGGGAGCACATCATGAGGGAAGTGCATGGCAGAGAAGTGCTGCTGCTTTGGCATCTGGGCAGAAAGCAGAGAAGAGGGAGGGGAAAGAGGCCAGAGGAAAAAATAATCCTACTAGGGCTTGTCTTCAGTGACCTATCTCCTCCAATGTTTCCCTGTTAGAGTCTGTAAACAAGTCAAAATAACACCTGGCATTTTGCCAGGGGAATGTTAAAGTTCGTAAACAAGTCTGGATGGTGCCTGGCAAAATGTCAGAGGGAGTGGTTTGAGAAGTAACAAAACCGAGCCATTAGGTGTAGAGATTCCTGATTGGTTGACTGATGTATCTAGTTTATGCTAATTAGATAAGCTGTGTGGAATGTATAAATACTGCTCCTGTCCTGCAATAAAGGGCTCCTACTCCTGCTGTATCAACGTACACAAGTTATTCGTCACCCCCCTGATTATTCTGCTGCAGCCGGACTGCGGCATTTCCCCACCTGCCCACAGTTATCACTCAGTTCATGCAAACTAGGATGGATTGATTAGGTTGTAGCTCTCACAATCCAAAAATATCACTTCGGAATATTCCTGCATTATCACAGGAGTTTTGGAGAGACACCTCATATCTAAACCATTACAATCTCTAAAACATTAAGTCCCTGAATTAATTTGGAATACCTCTTGTTTATCTTCTTGCAGTTACCTTGAAGGTTATATTGCTTCTGGCCCTGTGTTGAGTTGGAATCTAACACATGTTGCCTAATATGAACCCTGTTCAAGTTACCTTTGCTGATAATTCTCTGCTTGATTCAGTTGTGGCCCAATTGTATGTAAGGGTTCTGTGTTTGGGATTGAGGTCTCTGAAAGCTTCATGATTGTGGCATGTTTGATGGCTAGGAAGTTTCTGTGCAAAGACACAGAATGACTAGCTGCTGTAGCAATGTCCTTCATGAGGAGGCTCTGTGTTACAGTCTTAGCAGCTTCAACCTTGATCTCAGGCACACAGCTCCTGGGAATAAAGGAACTCTCCTGTTAGACAACCACGGTGTTTCACTGAGCCTAAACCTGTCCACATAACAGTAACTTTATATGATGGACTTTCTGGAGAGCTCCACAAAGCTCCTAACATTGCACATTGCAACTTAGTACATAACTGAGGAATAAGCTGCATAATGTTGCTAAGTCTGTATCCTGCCTAGTAATACAATGAACAAAATGTACTAAGGATGCCAATGACCTTTATTTATTGCTATAAATAAAGCTAGCAGCTGAGGTGAGCAGCTTCTGCCTCAGCACTTTCTTCTGTGTCCTTTTATTTTTCCTTACAATTGTATACTTTTTTTCTGTTTGTATTTGACATCACAAATTATGTATAACCTATGTTAAATACACACACACTAGAGGAAAAGATGTATTATAAAGGAGAACAATTAAGTTGCACTCACTAATTGTTCAAAATGCAAAGATTTTAAACCTGAAATGGATACCGTCTATCACCTAACAGAATTCTTGAACAGGTGAAGAGTAGGCTGAGAAAAATAATATGGATTAGTTAAGATCAGATGCTTAATTGTTGAAAATCCAGATTCTCTGTAGTTATTTGAGGATCCACTGCTTTTTATTCCACAATAGGTGGTTTGAGTCAAAGTTCTCCATGTCACTAGAGAGCTTCAGGGTATGCTTCAGGGAACAAAGCAATTGTACCACAAGCTCCTCCTCTCAGGTTTATCTTGGGAAGACTTACTTACACCTATCATATATATTGGATTTTCAGTAATCCACAGTTTTTTGTTTAAGTGGTATAAAACATTGTTCTACTTAATATTGTTCTTGTACTTGCAAAAAGTTAAGCTGTTGATTATGTATTTAATTCAATAATGCTATTTTAATGGATATATATGCATATTTCTCACTATTTCAAAAAACCCATTCAGCATGTAGCATGTAAAAACTGTAAAATCCTGGGGGTAATGAAGACAAGGTTTCAGATCTCAATTTTATTCTGGGAAGGATAACGAACAGACGACTGAGGGAGATTTTTAAATTAATATGATACACACATAGGAAAGCTACTTCATCTAGTTGATATGTGCAAGGAATGATGCAATGTTGAAATATTCTGTACAATTTTAAAATAAAAAAAACAAACAATTAGGAAAAAATATTCTAAGCAGAAGGTAGAAATGAATTAAAATGAAGGATATAAATATGAAACATATTTTAGAAGCTAAAATTAATTCTAAGTGAAATTGGCTTATTTATAACTGTGACTAAAAGACCTGACAACAGCAATGAAGAGAAGGAAAATTTTATTTTGGCTCACAGTTTTAGAGATTCAATTCATGGTTGGCCCACTCATTAACTCTGGACCCAAGGTTGGGAAGAACATCATGGTGAAAGGGTAATGAACAAAAGGAACTCAGAATATGACACCCAGGAAGCCAGGAGACTGCTGCTCACCAAGGACAAAATATTAACTCTAAAATTATGCTCCCAGTGACCTTCTCCTTCTAGCCATGCCCTAACTGCCTCAGTTGCTGCCCAGTTAATCCATATCAGTGGACTAACCCATTAATTAGATTAAGGCTCTTATAATCTAATTATTTCACCTCTGAATATTCTTGCATTGTCTCACACATGAGCCTTTGGGGAACACCTCATATCTAAACAATAACAGCATGGTGATATAAAGAACTGGTTAAGAGCAGTGGTTGTATATTCAGACAACTATAAATTTTAATCATGGTATTATTAGTTAAGAATATCATGACCTTAGGTAAGAGGTCATGATACGATCCTTGACTGTATACATATGCTTTCATCAGATTTTGTGCTGCTGGGACCAAAAGACCTGACATGATCAATTAGAGAAGCAAAAGTTTTCTTACGGGCTCAAGGTTTCAGAGGTCTCATTCCATAGGTGGCTGACTCTGTTTTTCTGAGCCAGGAGATTAGCAGTGAGTTGGCAGGGTGTGTAGTACATCATGGTGGAAGGGTGTGGCAGAGGAAAGCTGCTGGGAAATGGGAACCAGGAAGCAGAGAGAGAAACTCCCCTCACCTCAGACAAAATCTATACTTCAATTGCACACCCTCAATTTCCCACCTCCTCCAGCCAACTCAACCTGCCTATAGTTATCACCCAGTTAATCGTAATCAGGGGGATCAATGCATTGATTACGTTAAGGCTCTCATAACCATAATCATTTCTCCTCTAAACTTTCTTGTCTTCTATGTGAGCTTCGAGGGGACACCAATATCAAAATCATATCAGCCTCCCTTATTACTTTGTCTATTGAATGGATAGAAGTACACTTTATAGCTGATTTATGCAAATTAATAAACTTATATATTCAAAGAACCCACAAAATTGTCTCCTATATAATATAATAACTGGGCCATGGAAAGGAAGGAGGCAGGACTAAGTGATATAATTTTACAGTCAGAGAAAACCATGCCATAAAGTGACAGTTGACATGTCAAGAGACCTGAGGGGAACAACTCATGTAGGTATTTAGAATTGGAGTAAAAATATATATGTTTATACCTTTCTGCCTCTATAGGCATGTATGTGCAGAGTGAAAGTTGGAGGGGACCTTACATAACTGAGAAAAGTCAAGAAAGAGAGTATGACTAGGAGAAGAGTGAAATGGATAAGAGAAGGTGGTAAATTCTGAGAAAGATGATCAAGTCCATGGGGAGATGATGCATATTGTATTTGGGATTAAAGCCATTATAAGGGTGTTAATGTATAATTCTGAATAAAAGTAAAAGTTCCAAGTGTTGGAGAGTTTTATTCTGAGACAGCAATGATCTTAATCACTAGCTTCTTCCCTGAGAACAGGTTAAGGTGGGGGTTGGCAACGAGACCATTAGGGATCTTTGCAATGTTCCCAAAAATAGAGATAGATGAAAACAAGGTGTATTAGTGGAATGGAGGAAAGTGGTTGGATACAGGATATATTTTGAAGGTGGAAATATAGCAATTTTCTGCAGGTTGCATATGGGCTAGAGAGAAAGAATAGTTTTCCATATTAAAAAGCAGATGTGGTAGATTATAAACATGGTCACAATCATATATGGAAGACCTGATGTGCAATCAATCGCCAAGGTGAGGCCTGAAAAACTTTTCAGATTCCTTTTTTGCAGCATTTGGGATCCTTGATACCATAAAATATGGAGAATGGGTAAACCTGTTAGAAAAAGAAAACTGGAAATCTCAGGAGCTCTTACGATTTTGACAGCCAATCTTCTAGTGGAGAATGTGTAGCTGACAAATAGCTATCCAGATACCACCAAGGCAGCTCAGCTTTAGTTGTTAATCCACAGAATGTTGAAGTCAATGAATTAAAGTTTTCTTAAATCTCAGAGTTCTCAGGTTGTTTGTCAGGTAGTAACAATGGACCATCTATTAATTCATTGCTGAATTTAGATCAGAATATCACTGTTTCCTATAGATCTTAGTATAAAGTAAAGTGGCCTACTATTTGTAAACCAAGAGCTAAAGAAAAATCTTTACACTAAATCATTACAGACCAGAGGAATGTGGGTGGCAACCCACTAGCACAAACATTTATACCCTGTTAATACTCTTTAGTAACTATTATTGAAAGGTCAATATAGGTTTATAAAACTGCCTATGCTGAGCCTACTCCTCTCTCATGTGCATAAAAGATTTTCTCATATTTTCTTTCTGCATATATTTCCAAAATTTCGTTGTCAGTTGTCACTCTCATTTGATAACTTTCACTAAAGGGAAAGAGGGAGAAAATTCAAATGAGAACCACTATAACCAGCCAACCACAAGACCCAACAGCCTGGATTTTTGCTCATTATATATGCTTTGCCTCTTCTGTGTTGATATAAATAAACTAACTTTATGTTTTTACCAAAAAACATATAGTCTAACCATTTCTGCACAAGATCTTCTCTCACGTTTTCAAATCAATGTTCCACTGTCTTCCCATTTCTTCAGAATTGATTTTCTTCTCTTTGCTAAATCTTTCTTGCCCTTTAATCTCAAATTTTGACCTATACTCATAAATTAAAATAGCAAACATAATCTATTTTCAAATGAGTACTCATGAGTGCATTTTTAAAGGATGATTGACTTTGTTGAGTATATAAACAGATCAAATTATTTTAGCATTTATAAATGATTTAATGTGGGCAATTATTATTTTACATTGACTTACTACCTACCAGATTACATACAATTTAGAGAAACTGTTAGCATTTTTACTACAAAATATTTTATTATCCAGAATAGTTTCTTTTGCCATTTTAAATGAAAATTTATTGAGTCTTTTTCCTCTCTTGAAATTTTGCTTTTTAAAATTTCAAATATATTATTTCATCTGTTGTCTTTTATGTTATTTGGAAACACATCTAATTAGAATTCAGGGAATTATTTTATTCTTTTGGCAATAGAAGTTACAATATATGCCAGTTGTACAGTCTTGGTCTTCAATATCTGAAATTCAAGCTTTCTGAAATAATAACTCTCAATTCATTGCTGGCATTGCAAAAACATAGTTCTTACTTTCCATATTCTATGTAATAAGCATCGTTCTCCTGCAGATACTTCATTCAAGGTTTTATGGAAACGTTTTCATTCATTACCTTGGAAATTTTTATAACTCACCTCCTGTGAAACTTTTTTAAGTTGCTTTTTTCATGTGAAAAAGATAATTTTTAAACTAAATATTCCCTTTGGATTTTGCATCATCTCTTTATTAGGCTGTTTATTGTTTTGAGACATGTTAGAAAAAATATTTCCCAGATACCCATTTATTCCCTGGTAGAATTTTCAGGTGCACTAAAGAATGATGATGTGATTGCTTGAAGTGGTATTCCAGCTGTGCTCAGCAGGCAGGAAAATCTACGTCTAGACACATGAATCAAGCTAGCGTGCATGCACAGCATCACAGAAATTGGTTGGTATAACCTGGAGAAGTCTGTAAATGATCAATGATTCAGAGATATGACTAGTGCTGGCTTTCCTGAAACAAAATGAATTATTATTTTTTCTTTCTATTTGAATAAAATTCACCTTGAAAAACCATGGATTATGACAATTGCTTTAAAAAATAATTCTATTTCCAGTATTTAAGCATCTCAATAATATTATGCCTTGGGTAATAACATCACATACAAATTTCAAAAATTAATACAATTGACTCTTAGTGTAGAGAGATGTTATATTTTCTAGAAGTAAAACTGGAAATGTGCATACACTTCTTACATCTACTTTCTGAAAAGAGGTAGGAGTCAGATAGTAAGAAGATACTGAGGCTTGTGGAAGTATGGTTGTTTTGAAGACCATGGAAAGTATTTAAAAATACGTGTTGTAGGTACTACAATTGAGAGCCTAGAAAAAATAAATGGATTTCAAATTGGCAACACAATCCTGGGTAAATTTCAATGGCAGGAGTTTAAAATAGAATTAATCAGCACCTTTCACGACCATAAACAAAGTACCTAACCTAGTGGAGAAACAAAATAATTAAAGATATGTGGAAATAATTTTGATAGAAAGTTATAGGAAAAGATGATCAAGGAAATAAATGTGCTACAGTATAAATGTACTATTTTAGTAGTATCAAAATTTGAGAATGAAAATGGTTGAGGAAGTAAAGTGAAATTTGAATATTAGTAGGTGAGATATTTGATGCATTTTAAAGAACTGGAGATTATAAAGAAAACGAACAGGGCTGGGCTATAGCTCAGTGGTAGAGCACTTGCCTAGCATGAGTGAGGCACTGGGTTCGATCCTCAGCACCACATACAAATAAACAAATAAAATAAAGGCATTCTGTCCATCTACAACTACAAAAAAAGAAAAAAGAAAGAAAATGAACAGGATAAAGTAGAAGGAGAAAATTAAAGAAGTTGGAAAAAATTCATGTTCAGAAGAATTGCTAATTTTGAAATACTTAAAGTAGACTTATATTAAATAATAGTAAAACAAAAATTGGGCTATGTTTATAGATTTTAAACTGGAAAGGAAGTGGATGGGTTAATCTTGATGAATTAAAGAAGCTATGAAGATCAGGGAAAATACCAAATGAAAAGAGGTCAATAAATTTTTAACAAATGAAGGATACCATTAAAGATAGTATATCTTTTGTTCTTAACAATAATGATGATCAAGAACATGCTAATTGTTTCCCCTGCATTCCTGACTTGGAACAAAAAAATAATGCCCTTTTGACAAAACAGTGAAGCATGCAGTGGATATCCAAGGATAAAAGGTTTTCTCATGATTTAAGAAAGAAGATAAAGTGTTCAAGCACAAATTCAAAGTTCAACTAGAGCATTTGTTATAGGTTGGAAGTTCAATTAGTGAAAGAATGGATGAAGGCCATGACCTATTAGGTTTAAAGAACTCACATTCCAGCCCCTAGAGCAGCTCTTATGTAGGGTGGATAAACATCTGGAATTGCCATGGGCCCAGGCAGGAGACTTAATTTAATTGAAATAAGAGCCAAAAAATCTGCATGGGATCACTCCAGTGAAGGACTAAATGACCCCACTACATTAGCTAAAAGAAATACAATCTAGTCAGAGCCAATAAGATAATCTAACAACAAATTAAAGGAAACTGCCACATCATAGAAACCAAAAAAGCTAAGTCCCTGAGAGAGGACCATCCAAATCTGAATGAGTGGGGGAAAAAAAGGAGCTCACAAGTTTACTAGCTACACTTCAGTGGATACCAACATATTGGATCCATTACAAAACAAACTACCCAACTCCAGAACACTAGGAACATTTCTAAATTTAAAGCTACGTTTCTCTAAGCATTATGATATCTTCAATACTCCTGTTTTACCTCCACATCTATATATTCTTTTGGTTTGGAAAATATGAAGAAAAAAATCTGAAGAACTGAATATTTAAATAACTAAATTGCAGGCTGGGGTTGTTGTGGCTCAGCAGTAGAGCACTCGCCTGGCATGTGCGAGGTGCTGGGTTCAATCCTCAGTACCACATAAAAATGAATAAATAAAGGTATTGTGTCCAACTACAGCTAAAAAGTAAATATATCTATAATATATATACATATAAAATATATATATATATATATACTTCAAGTGAAGTAGAATGAGTTGCTATTAAATGGTAAATATAAATGCCCCTGCCATATATACCAAGGGACTGTAGTATATCCTATTATTTTTAAAAATTATTCTTTCATCAACCTGATGTACTTCATGTTAACTGAAGCGTTCCAATCCATTTCTTTGCTCTTGTCTTATTACTTGCTTTGTGCAAAGCATTTTGAGCAGGCTAACCCAAAGCCATGTCCAAGTATATGCTTTAAATGTTCTCACATGGATTCCTGGAGTCTCTATGTTTCTTTTCACCATGGGGACAGAATGTTCCAACTGAAATGCATTCCTTCAACTTGCATTCTAGAAAGACACAATATATGAGGCCAAGTCTACATGAGTCAGACAAGCCAGACACAGACGTCAAGGCTGCAAGTGAACTTCATCCTACATACGACACGGACAAGAAATAAGTATTCATTGCATGCACAGAGAAATTGTTTTTAAATTTTTTATACTAACATCAAAGCTGGATGATTATTAAATGGGTTTATAAAAAGAGCTTGTAAATTATAACAATGCAGAGAGCTTCTTAACTAGAGAGTCAAATGGAATGATAATAAAAGCTAAACTCTGATAACTAATATTAGTAAAGTCTACCATAAAACTTGCCTCTCTCTTTTTGCAAGTATTTTAGCTATGGAATGAATAGACTTGGGTTCTTTCCCATTAGTTATTTTAATGTATTTTTGCTGTACAAATTATCGTTATCGTCATTGATTTTCTGATATATTCATTTTAACAAGTGTGCTTAAATAATATCTTTTATGATTTCCCCAGTATTAATGTGCCAAACATTTTCTTTTTCCATAAATTAAGTCACTAAAAACATTGAGTTTATAAGGTATTAATATTGCAATTTGGGGACGGTCAATTTTTTATAGAAAATCATTCATAAAATTCAGATTTTTAATAACTCTGATTAACTACAGAAAATGATAAAAAGATAACTAATCAAAAAATACCCTAAGTGCATATAAGTTAATTGAATATCTACTTTTGGCCACTACTGAAATATTGGCATCAATTATTTTTCTAGAATAGGATAATATTCAATGTGATTTTCCTAATTAAATTAAATATATTTTCATGACATTGAAATGCATAAATGGACTTTATTCTGCCAATTCCTTATTATTTTCACTGTATTCATTTGAGTTAATTAGGCAAAAAGTATAAGAGGTACTTCTATTGTATTAATAATAGATTTGAAAACACTTTTCTGTAGCTCAATTGCTAAGGCAGAAAAATATTTACCTCAGAAAAAATCCTTAGTGTGATTCCGTGAATTAGGTCTCTCACAGCTGTCTCTTAATATTTATAACAGTGAAGGAGAAAATAAATAGCTTCAATTATTTCTTCAAGTATTAAAAATAGGTCAATGGGTTTGGTTCTACTGTACTCTGAAACATTCTACTTACTGTACTCAAAAAGAATTCAACATTCTCACATTTAAGTCCCTAAAACCAAAATCAACACAACTTTTGACAATGTTTTACTGCACTTGAGTAGCCCAGCTTCACATTATTAGAAAATAGTTTGATGTTTCTCATTGGCTTCAGTATAAGCTTTTGCTAGAAAAGCTTAGGCATCATAAAATTTATAAGAAAGAAAGAAAAAAGATAACCACACTCTTTCATAGTGAACTGATCATGCCTAGCTTCTAACCTCCATGGGAAGTTCTATTCTTCAGAGGATGCTACTTGGACTTCTTATATTGAAATACAGAAAATGTTGCATACTAAAGGGATAAATAAGCACCAAAGCAGTGAAACAAATAAGGTTGCCTTGATTTCTGCTGATATTGCAATTCTCTGAATTTTTTCTGTATATGAAAAATAAAAATCGCTTTCTAATTTTCCCACTTAATATATATATATATATATNATATATATATATATATATATATATATATATATATAGACACACACACACACACACACACACACACATACAGAGACATCTAAGTACAAACTAAGGTCTTTCAATGACTTCACATTAAATGTGACACTAGCCCACCTCTTCCACTACCAAAGTGTTCATTAAAGCCTGCAAGCTGCTGCCACAAAAGTCTTCTCTGAAGGTTTCTGTGCATTTCCCCTTTGATTTCACATTTTTAATTGGTTTAACCAAAAAGAGCATAATCTGTACCTGGAAACAGGAAAATGTCCAAGTTTCATATTAGCTTTCTTATCTCTAGTGGCTAACTCTTGCAATACAGAATACTAACGAACAAAATTTAAGGACCTCTGTGACTAGGAAAAAAGGGAAGGAAAATCTTCATTTTTGGAAAGTTTTGCCACTAGGCCACATGGCCCCATGCAATTTTCTCTGGTGTAGTCTCAAACATATTGTAAGAAGATTTCCAGTGAGTTGAGTTCTTTTTGTTAAGGTGTTATATTGCCAAGCTGTTAGAGTAATGCAGCTGGGTCTAAAATTTTTGGCTTTTTAGTCAAAGCTGAACACTGTCCATAGATTTTTCTGAGCCACTTCCAACATACAGTAGCAGCTGCTGTGTTTATGTATAATACCACTGTGCAAGTGGCAATTAAACTACAAAATTCTAGATACATAGTAGGGAAGCAGCAGGCAGTCAGCACTCAACTGGCATTGAGCTAAAACAGAAAAGAGTCCCACTTCTGAAATGTACAGGGAAGCTAACAAACCTACACTGCAATGTACATAAAATGGTGAGTAAAAACCAATACTATTTGATAGCATAGGAAAAGAATCTTTAGAATGAATTATAATTTTTTTTCTCTTTCTCTATATGTGACTTCTAAATATAATTACAAGGGTCATGAAGTCCTTTGATATTATAAAACAATCAGTATTTAAGATTCCTCATCTATAATAAAATATTTCAGTTTATGCCCTATATGTGCAAAGTGCTCATACTTATGAGGGCAAATGATTTTGAAATAATTATCGGTTTTTCTTTTGACCTTTGGGGTACATGAATAAGAATATCAAATGGTTCTGATAAAAATAAAAAGCAGCTACAGTCACAGGCATTGCACCTACCATTCCCTGTCTTTGAACTTCCTAAAATTTTCCTAAAAAGTAGTAGTCAGTTCAGTAGACAATATTTTTCAGGACTTACCATTAAACACAAAGGGGACATATTAAATATGATTGCCTTCTGGGATATTAAAAGGAACAAATATATCCCATGTGGGCCTATTTACTCTAATTTATATAGTGTCTAATGCTAAAATATTCCATATATTGTTACATAGATCTTTTTATGTTTTAAGGTGAGTACTATCTTGGTATCACCTTTAGAAGAACTAATTTATTTTTACTATGTAATGATTTATTAAAGTATATAAAGTGTTCTTTTGGTTTAAATTACACTCATTCTCTCATCTAATGAATGAAAGCTTAAATATGAAGCTAAAATATGTGGGTTTCATGTAAAAAACACAGATAAAAGTCACTATCTATTTATAATATTTTTAAACACTCCTGGAGTTTCAGATATTACTTCTTCATGTATCTCTTCTCAATTCTCACTTTCCATGATATCACAGAATCCTGTATTTTCTGACATCAGCACAGATGCAGGGGTACATGTAGAGGGGGTACATGTACTTGAAAAGATTCCAGAAAAGCTGAAATAAAATAAAATGGTGAGTAAAAACCAACACTATTTAATAGCATAGGAAAAGAATCTATCTGAAGACTCATTACTTCTAAATGTGGCATTATCCTTTAAGACAGCTTAAATTTGTGATTCCTTTAGATAATTAGATCTATATCCTTCTCAAGTGTTTATGGTAGAATAGGGTATTTGGGAATGTGGTGGCAGCCGCACTAGATCAATTAGGCTACCATCTTTATGAAATAGGAATCCATTCTATACTCTTTTCTTTTGCTTTCCAATACCCCTTCAATCTTTTATGCCTTTGGTTAAATAGGTGCTCAAAATGTATTTGGTAAATAGATATTGAAGATTTCTTATTTTGGGGTACCAATCTTACAAAATGTAACCTATTTGAAATATTTTTATCTCAAAATCACATTGACGGATTAAATAAATTTCAATATATGATTTTTAAATAAATTGGTGGCTTGAAAGACATTTTTCATTTATGATGATTCCAATTTCTGTGTCTTAAGACTTAAGAAATTCAAGTTTACACTTGGAATGGAGATGACTATTTTGCCATCAAAATCAATTTTTTCCTGTGCTTTTGTATGAAATGGGTTGTTCTCTAAGTGACCAGTTTTTAAAGCCTCCATGTTTTTGATGACTGTTTGTATTGAACAATTGGCATTTCTTCTCTATTTCCTTCCACATTGTAAACTACTTTCACAGGGGTCTCTTACAACCCTGTGTGATCACTTGATTCTTCTTGAACATTAAAAATGATGGATGTCAATTTCTTGCTTGGTTTCAGAAATTCTCCATGAACATATCCTTCAATTTCTGCTCATTGCACAATTAAAAATGAAAATCTAGAGTGAAGTCCCTGGACCTAAGCAGAAGTGGAAAGACTTCACTGAAAGACTCTGTGTGACAGAGTAACTGCATAGCGGGGACATCTAGGAGGCCTAGACAAACAAGAACATGGACAATTTGAGCAAGAAATAAAATTTGTTATATTTAGATACTGAGATATTTAGGTTTCTTTGTTCCTGAAGAATAACATAGTCTACACTAAATAAAACAGCCATTTGTATACAGAAATGGGTTGCCTGGAAAATAAATCCCTATATATCATTACCTTCATCTTTAGATTGTGGGTGATGAGGAATTTTACAATGAAAACTGAAAAGATGTGTTATGTCCAGCAAAACTTAAATAGGTTAAATTTTCAACTTTCATAGAATTGAAGGCTAACTATGTGCTTCTCTGATAGAAGCTATAAGGCAAAAAATTGGAAAACAATATTATATAGTATATGTGTTGGTTAACATTTACTATTTTGGGCAAAATATGACAAAAAAAAAGAGATAAGCACAGAAAGGAATTGGATGGGTTATAAGTAGAAAAGAAAGATTATAAAGCGTCCAAAAATTCCTAATGCTTCAGAGTTGAATAATTAAGATTTTACATATGATTTAACAAGTTAAAAATAAAATTACAAAAGTCTTTGAACAGCATAGGACTGGTAACCCTTATTGAACAAGGTGATCAGGACTTATTATGATATGGTCTTGAGAAAGAGGCACTGGAGCAAAAAAGCAATGAAATAAAGGATATTTGAAAGATATATCTGAAAAAAGAATGTTAAAATTCGTTTGGAACACAGTGAAGTGAATAAAATGATTTTTTTTGATAGGACTGTATTGCCTAGAAAATAAACCAGCCAAAAAAAGTCTTTTAACTATGACGTGCATTGTAGTTGCCAGGATCTCTCTCCTCTGCTGATACCACCCTACTTGAAGTCCACCACCATCACTGTGAGGTTAGAATTTACCTTGTTATCTCTACCTAGTGATGAAAGTGCTGACCTTTCCTTGTACTCTCCTTTCCAAAAGCCTCTGATACTACCATTTGTTAAAGTAAGAGATACCCTGCATCTGCTAGATGGGGAATTCATGTAAGTCCTTGACCCCTATGAAGTTTTTGCTGACACTGTGAAACACGGTTCCTAATTACCTCTGGCAGGGCTGAAAATCAAAATTCCCTACTCAGCTGATACCAGCTTTGAGGTGGATAGTGGTATACTAACCAGCTCATTACAATCTGTCAGGGTAGAATTTCAGGCTCCTGACTGGGCCTTGGCTGGGGTGGATCCAGGTGCAGATGTGGATGTTGCTCTAGCCACATTTCTTGTTCCAGGTATGTGGCTGGATTTGAGATTTACTGGCTAAACCTTTACTGTATGGTTTTGCTTCTCTTTCCTGGTCAACTGGCTGGAGAGAGCAGTTTGTATGGATTGCACCCATTGGCATTTCCATCTTGCCAGCTTGTCCCACATAGTCTGGGAGACCTGAGGCAAAATGAAAACCTGGCGAACTTTCACATTGTTCCTTGAGTTTTGATCTTCCTGGCTAATCTGGTTTATTCTCTCCATCTTCAGAGTCTTCTTAAATATAATGTTTTGTATATAATGCCCAGGATTTTTTATTGTAATTGATTGAAGAAACTGGAAAAGTATGTTTATTCTATCTTCCTAGAAGCCAATGTTCTAAATATGATTCAAAAAATGTTAAAAATAATATTAATTTTATGAAAATGCTCAAGCTCAGAAAAATTCTAATGCAAGTAAATCATTACACAGTGGAGACATCTGAAGCTCAGAAATGTCAATTAGATTCTTCAAAAATTCTAAGATTAAGGAAATAACTTCTATTGAGCCCTATATTGCTTCAATCCTAATTGTAAAATTTTCTATCCCATCAAGCTCTGCTATATTCCTGATGCCTAGAAATTAAATTGAAATATTTCAGAGTAAGATATCAATTTATCAATTTATTTTCATATTTTTCAAGTGTATATGTTATCAGTTATATTCTAATTTTATAATTGTAGAATACTCCTAGTGAACTTTTAAAATTATTTTGTGGTTACCAAAATTGGTCCTATGAATTACTTTTATTTAAAATTTTCCCATTGCCTATGTTAATACACCAAATATTAACTCTGCCCCATCACTAATTCTTCAATTTCATTCTTTCTGTGCTCTTGAAAGTAGAGTAAGTGGATTTGAAAAGAATAATTCACACATAGAATCTCCTTGTTAACTAGTGATTTGCCATCACCATCAATTTTGGATTTGTTGTTACCGTCCATTTATCATACTTATCTTTACATTTTCTCTGACTTATTTGTCCTCTTTCTGACATTCTTTGGAACTGACTTTATTCTTTAGCACTGCTCTCTCAACATTTTTTCAATTTTTGATATATTTCTACCCCTTAGTTAAATTGTTACTTAAATTTGACTTTAAAAGTTTATCTTCACCATTATTCTTACTGAAAACAATTGTGAACCCAAAACTCTTGATTCTAATTACCAAGCTCCTATAGACATGTTTCATTTTTCAGTCTTATAATTCTACGTAGGGAATATTTGTTCATCAAATTAATCATTGTTATTTCTGCCTCACCATGTCAATTTAGTTGGTCATCAATTTTCCTCTCAAAAATTTCTTTGAGAATCAACATCTCTTGCTTAATCTTTATTACTATCTTCCAGTTTTATTCTATTAGAAGAACATCCCCATAGTTTTATTTTTAATTTTTTTATTTGTTCTTTTTTTTTATACATGACAGTAGAATGTATTTTGACATGTTACACGTACATGGATTATAACTTCCCACTCCTTAAGTTGTACATGATGTGGAGTTACACGAGTCCTGTATTCGTATATGAACATAGGAAAGTAATGTCCAATTCATTCTACTGTCTTTCCCATAGTCTTTTCATAAAGTATTTTATCTACTATTGTAGAGTCATTTTTTCATTGCACATAATAATGCTATTTCTCTACTGTCAGCAATTTAAAGGTGTTGATAAGTTTACATCATGTGCAAATATAATCTAAGAATTACTCAATATTATGTGGTGTGTGAATGTTTGTGCTATCTCACTGTATTTATGTGCATTTTTGAAAACGTTCCAATTTGAATGAAGTCCACTTGACGATAACCTAATTTCTCCAACAATAACAATCAATTGTCTCAAACTGTAATGCAGCTATTATTTTTCTCCTTGCTGTGGCTTCATGTTGACAGCAAAATCAGTACAACTGGAAGTGTCATTCATCTCCTTGATCCAATGCACCCCAGGTCAACTAGAAAGTTTTTGGTGACAATTTTCAGCACAGAAACATACAAGATTCATGTTTTGAAATGAAATATTCATAAGATGTCCTTCCAAATGTTAAATGGGTGTTCTGTAAAAGAAGTAACAATTTTGATCATTTGATTCTAGTATTGAAGAAAGCATGACCATGAGTCAAAACTCAGATCCCAGCATATGTGAGACTTGAGTGTATGAAGCAGAGTCTGTTCTTAGTTACTTATTAAGCTAGTCTCTTGATACCTGCAGGTGAACATGGCTGTTTTGATCTTGTTGATGGTTACAACTGTAAGATATGATGTAACTGCTTTTATAACTGTAAGACATTATGTAACTGCTTTTATAACTGTAAGATATTATGTAACTTCCTTTATTTTCTAATATCTATAATTGCTTTGAAAATTCTACTGGGAGTTTACTACTTCTGATCATTTGTGGAAAAACTTTTTTTGATTTGTTTTGTTTTTAAAATTTCTGCTATTCTTCTCTGTATGTTACTAAGATATGTGTATAAATTAGTTTTGAAACACTTCTTGGGACTTCATAATCTCCTATGATATGAGGATCACATGTTTTATTGACTTTGGAATATACCTAATCATTATTGAATTTGAGTATTATCTGTTCTAATTCTCTATTCTATCCTTCTGGAACTCTTTCTAACCATGTCTTCAATTTTCTTTCATTTTTCCTTCACATCTGTTTTAAGCAAAGTTTTCAAAAACACAAACTTGATGTTTTTCTTTTCCATAGGCTCACATGCCTTTATGGTTTCAATTTCATTGAAATATTTCCGCATGTAACAATTTTAGTTTTATTCTTGCCTGTAATTTGTTGTCATATTTCCTCCAAATTTTCGTTTCCTAGATTTACCTTTAATTTTAAAATATCTCAGGCCCATTATTCTGTGGCTAAGCCTATGACAACTGAGTACAAACAAGAAGAGATGATTTTACTGTTATCATGACACATATTTTTAAAAGGAATTTTAAAATGAACCAGCAATTATTATTAAATGGTCCTGATACTATAGAAGATAGAAAGTACAATGGATGCTCAGGGAAATTAAATGTAGCTCTTGAGTCTTTATCAGATATACCTTTAGAAGAAAAGGGGGGAAAAGGCTCATATTTTGTACTATGTACATAATGGAATGCTAACAATGCTATCCTTGAGAAGTTTTAAAAATTGTTGAATATCCTAAAGTGACAATATAGTGGAAAAACAGTAGGAAACAGTTTGAAGAAAATAAAGTTTAAAAAATATCCAAGAAATTTCCCCCATTTTTACCTTCATTCTTACTTTCTATTCTTTTGCTACCCCTTGACTCAGTCTCCTCATAAAATGCAATTTTAGGGCTTTGAGGATCCCCCCCCATTTCTTTTTTCTTTCCACTTCTACATTATTCTTCTTAAACTAGTGTCCATAGTTTTTCTCTGTATGCATTGTGAGACATGTATATGTTGACTTTTCTTTAAAAACACAAAGTATCTAAATATAAGAAGCAATTTCTGCAAAAATGAAATGGCTTTTTGTTTTCTATTCCATGGTCAACTCAAAGTAAAGATACGGAGCTCTATTAAATCTCTTTTTAATTGTATAAGTGCCCTGATGAAATTGTCTCACTATACAAAACCATTATGTTAGACACAAATTAAGGCATACACAAGACATTACAATGGTATTTAAAGTGAAATATTTATGAAGTGATTTAAATACTAATGACACAGCATTCCTAAAGGAGTCACAAAATTAAAGGATAAGAACATTCCACCCCAGCATTTTAGTGAGTGAGTCTGTTTCATGTTGCATATATTGTTTCTCATTACTCAATTCTTCGAGTGTAGCCAGGGGATACAAGAGAAAAAGGGCTGTGGAGAATGAAGAATTGTATGGGAAGGACACGTCCTTCTCTTTTATCCTTGAGTATTAGTACCAAATTCTGCTTTATATAGTTTGTCAAGAAGCCCCTATGTTCTAATTTTAGCTATCTCAGATTTGATCTTGACCTTCATATTCAAGATTATGTGTTCTGCTATAAATAACTGTAAACATTCTTCAGTTAAATCCTGCCATCACTTGCAACTCTCTGCTTTGCCTTTTCCAGCATGTTGGAAATCCATTTTCCGATGGTTGGAAGATAGGTAATGCAGCTCTAGCTGTGACATGCAGAAATCACCTACTCCAGCAAAGAGGAACACATTTCCTTTCATGTGTATTTATATTGTCAGTGAGAAAACCTTTCACAAATGCCCTTGAGCAGACTTCCCCTGATTTCCAATGGATAACTTTAGGTTACATGTGCATATGACCTTGACCAGCAAATGATCCACCAACCCTTAGGTGTGTAGTTTTTCCTGTGCACATGGGTCTACAGATAGCAATGAATCAAACAGAACCAATGTTGTTGGGATAAGAGATAAGGGCTATAAATGGTTTATTTTTTAATTTATTTCATTTGATTTTTTGGCTGTAGTGGGGATGAAACGTGGAGTGCCTGAACTTGTGGTCTTCCTGCCTCAGCCTCTTGAATTTCTGGAATTACAGGCATGTACCAAACCTGACATGGAAAGGCTTATAATAAGAAAGCTAAACTAACATGCCATGACTCTAGAGCATTTTTCTAAAGTTAAATAAAATAATTCCAAAGAAGAAAATAGGAATTGATAAAATTGATTTAATTATGGTTTAAATTGTTACTCAGTGTAGAGGTATCCAACATCACTGTGAGTTTATTAACTCTTAATTTACTTACCACTCTGACACTTATAAATCTAATTTCTTAAAACTCTTAATATTTGCCTCAACAAAACAAAGATGAGATGGAACAGATTAAAGTAAGCATTTAACAATCTAAAATAATATTTGATAAAATTTACAATCCCATATTAAAATGTTCATAAAGAAATAACATTAATAATAATTTTACATTGGGCTGAAGGAAGATTTGCACCTCATTGGCTCTTAAACTGTCACCATATGAAAACCAAATGTAATGTGTCTGACAGTCTAGATCTATCTAGATCTAGATATAGATATAGATTTAAATCATCATTATATGTTTCCCCTTATCATTTTAACATTGCGATAAAAAAGGGCAAACAAATTTTAAGAGTAGATATCTTAAGTAGAAAAAATTTAATGCCCAAATTTGAAAGAAAAAGTACATTTCTCTGGATAATACCTCACTCCTTGGTTTCAGTTAAAATGAGGTATATTGGGACTACAAAATAAAACAAACAAAATCTATCACAATGATTAGAGGAGTGTGGCAGTAGAAATACCTCTCATTACTGTCTGCTATAACAGTAACTCAAAGAAATGAAAACTAAAAATTATGTAGTAGATGATGTGGTTCTCTTTAAATTATTTTAGCTTTCATGCAAATGAAATGTTTTATGCCAAAAATATTCTTATCTAAGAAATATAATTAAATTCATAAGATAATAGTTTTAATAATTATCTCTTAAAATATCAACATTTCATATTTCAGAGTTCCTGTATTTTAGAGGTGGCATATGTAAATGTAACTATGCAAATCAACTTAAGTGCTGTCTCAGTGTTAAAAATAGCAAGTTCTTTAAGGTATGATAGGTTCCATTTTCTAGTTAACAAAATTATTGTTTTAAATGACT
The DNA here is from genome assembly GCF_001458135.2 of Marmota marmota marmota. Classification (NCBI taxonomy): domain Eukaryota; kingdom Metazoa; phylum Chordata; class Mammalia; order Rodentia; family Sciuridae; genus Marmota; species Marmota marmota. The sequence continues at coordinate 16,797,023 of NW_026000211.1, read as the reverse complement.
GACTGTAAAAGTGGTTTAATATTTGCATCACATAAACAGACGATATCATGAAATAAATTTCATAATATTATTTAAATCAGGTCAGGCTAATATAGAAATTGAAGCTAAAATAAGCTATCTAAAATAAGACTCTATTTCAGTACAAGGGGAGAGTGATGGTTATGTTTGGATATGAGGTGACCCCACTTTTTACTGCTAAATGTTTTTCCTTGTTTACCTTTAAAGGTAACCTATGTGGATTTAGCAAATTGATCTCTAAGAAACATTCAAAAAGACCATAAAACAAAAACACAGTTTTGTTTTGTTTTTGGTTTTGGTACTTGGGATTGAACTCAGGGACACTCAACTACTGAGCCACATCCCCAGCCCTGTTTTGTATTTTATTTAGAAACAGGGTCTCACTGAGTTGTTTAGTATCTCACTTTTGTTGAGGCTGGCTTGGAACTTCTGCCTCAGCCTTCTGAGCTACTGGGATTACAGGCATGTGCCACCACACCTAACACAGCATAGGTTCTGAATCATAGTCATGTTATACAAAAGATTTTTATGATTTATTTGTACATTTTTAGTATTGCATTAAAACTTGAAAATTTCTATCCAAGTCACTTATAATTTCTTTTGTTTCAACACAAGTACCTAGTAAAATTTTTAATAACTAGTTACTGAAAGAACATAAACATCTTAATATCATTCCCCAAAATTTGGGGAAAAAAATAAAACAATATGAAGGTCTATGTATTTTTCAACATTCATATCTAGGATGTACAAACATTCTCTAGAATGTTTGACCAGAAGAAATTCATTCAAGACAAATGTAGTGTGTGTCAATCCCCCTATACAGGATTATACTAAACAATGCCTTAACTACATTTAAGCCTCCAATGTACTTAATACTTCTATTCACCATTTTAGAGAGAAAAACTAACATATTATTAGACTCATCATGTAAATGTGTTAAGTTGCATTCTCATTCGGTAGTATTTCTAATTAAAATGTGATGATATCTGTGCAATTTGTGATTAAAACTGGAACACATGTTATAATCCTGAAGACTGAGACTAGAGACCAAAGAAGCCAAAGATTGCTTTCCATTTTACCAATAGGGATATACAATATTGAAAGAGCAAATATTTGTAGAGATTTTACATGTGATGGACATCATTATCTAAAGTACATGTATGAAGACACGAATTGGTGTCAACATACTTTATATATAACCAGAGATATGAAAAGCTGTGCTGTATATGTGTAATAAAAATTGTAATGCATTTTGCTGTCATTTATTTTTTAAAAAAATCAATTTTTAAAAAGCAATTTATAATTGGTAGAATACAAAAATGTTCTTCTGAAGAGCCAGAGCTAAATACTAAAAAGTCATTCAAAAAGATGATACCTGAAGAAATGTCACTGGTAAGTATTTCAAATAGAAATAGGTGAAGAGCCAGGGCAAAATGTAATGCCCAAGGGCATGTTCCCCCAGTGACCTGCTTCCTCCAACCATGTTCCACCTTTGTCCAGTTACCATCCATTAATCCAAATTATTAGTACATCAAGTGGATTAATCCACAGAGGAGGTATTATAGTTTGGATGTGAGTTGTCTCCCAAAAGCTCACATATGAAAAAATGCAAGAAGATTTATAGGAGAAATTATTGGATTATGAGAGACTTAATCTAACCAGTGGATGAATCCCCTGATGAAATTAACTGTGTGGTAATTGGAGGCAGGGTATGGCTGAAGGAGGTGAGTCATTGGGACCTTGCCTTTGGGGTATGTATCTTTTATCTGGTGTGTGGAGTGTCTCTCTGTTTTTTGATCATCGTGTGAGCTGCTTCCCTCTGCCACACTCTTCTGCAGTGATGTTCATTTTTACCTTGATCCCTGAGGAATGAAGCCTGCTGTCTATCAACTGAGACCTCTGAAACTGTGAGCCCCCAAATAAATTTTGCTTCTCTACAATTGTTCTTGTCAGGTCTTTTACTCACAGCAGGAAAAATGTTGACTAAAATAAGAGGTTATAGCTCTCAAAATTTTATCATTTCACTTCTGATATTTCTGTATTACCAAACAAGCTTTTGTGAAACATTTTATATCCAAACAATAGCAACGTGGTAGATTAGGATTAAAAAATCAACTCATTAAGGAAGTAGGAGCCTCATCTGATATGATGGAGATTGGGGTCTACTTTTTCATCTATTAGATGCAGGGTTTCTGGTTTAATTCCTAGGTCCTTAATCAACTTTGAGTTGAGTTTTGTGCATAGTGAGAGGTGGGGTTTAATCTCATTTTGTTGCATATGGATTTCCATTTTTCTCAGAACCATTTATTGAAGAGGCTATTTTTTCTCCAATGCATGTTTTTGGTACCTTTGTCTAATATAAGATAATTGTAATTTTGTGGGTTAGTCTCTGTGTCCTCTATTCTGCACCATTAGTCTACCAGTCTGTTTTGGTGCCAATACTATTGCTCTGTAGTATAGTTTAAGGTCTGATATAGTGATTCCACATGCTTCACTCTTCCTGCTAAGGATTGCTTTAGCTATTCTGCGTCTCTTATTTTTCCAGATAAATTTCATGATTGCTTTTTATATTTCTATGAGAAATGTCATTGGGATTTTGATTGGAATTACATTAAGTATGTATAGTCCTTTTGGTAGTATGATCATTTTGACAATATTAATTCTGCCTATCCAAGAACAAGGAAGATTTTTACATCTCCTAAGGTCTTCTTTGATTTCTTTCTTTAGTGTTTTGTAGTTTTCTTTTTTTCCTGAAAAGAGATATTTAGATGTTTTAATCACTGCATTTTTTTTCTTAATAGAGTTTTAGTCTTGAATATTTCCTTACAGTTCTTCTAACCTGCTTACACATTTTCAGCACTAAATTTTCCTAACATTTCATAGTTATTCCTCCTTTTCACTCTTTTGTCTTAAAAACTTTCAAAGCATCCCTGTAGTTGAAAGGATTAGTCTCCAAGTGTTTTGGCTTATGCTTGAAGACCTTCAAAATGTGGTCTCAGAATATTTTCTAGCAATAGCTATTACTAGTTTTCATTACTAAGATTGAGTAAATACACCATTTTTACATATTTTTAAAAGCAAGATTTTTCTTTTACTTTTAACAATACTGGGGATTGAAATAGGGGTACCACAACTTACCTACACCCCCAACCCTTTTTACTTCATATGTTGAGATAGAATTTCAATAAATTGCAAAGGCTGACTTTGAACTTGCTATCCTATCCTCCTGTCTCAGTTACCCAACTAGATAGGAGTATAGGCATGAACAACCACACCTAGCACAAGTTTTGAAAATTTCAGAAATTTTTTTGTATTTTTAAAAAATCTTTCTAGTTTCAATATTTGTTTTAATTTTAAAAACTGTAGTTTTTGAAATGATGAACTGTCATCTAAAAAATTCAATGTGTCACATTTCAGGTAAATTGGGAACTTCAATTAATCCAGTTAGGAAAAAGATAAGAATATATTTGCAATTTTTATAGAAGGCAAAATAGCTTTAAGGTTACTGTTAGGTTCAACAGATAATTGCTCTAGTTTGAATGTCATTTTAATTTGTCCTCTCGAGGTTCTCATTGTTGGGAGGCTTATTCCTGAGTATGGTGGTACTGGAAGGCAGTGGAACTTTTAAGAGATGGGGCCCAGTGAGAAGGCCAAGTGGGAAGTTTTTAGGTCAGCTAGGGGTGTGCCTATGACATGGATTAGGATTTTTTATGTGGGTTTCTGGTTAGTTCTTGTGAGAGGATAATCATAAAATCCAGCCTGGCCCTACCCACCTCTCTCTGGCTATTTGTCTAATATTACCGTCACTTACTTCCACATATGCTCCCACCACTGTCATCTGCCATTATATAACACAGACAAGAGGGCTCTTACCAGAACGGAGAAGATGTATGCCCTTGCACCTCCTATCCCTGCCTAACTTTAAAAAGTAAATTCTTACCTTATAAAATTAGACTGCTTAGGTATTTTATTAAAGTATCAAAACAGACTAATACAATAATTAACTTTGATTTTTGAGTCTTTCTCTTAATATTTCAATAATACTGGGAAACAAAATCCTCTGATTCCATTTCTTGTGTTTTAAATTCTTACATGCATGATTCTCATTTTATCATGGATTGTTGACAAAATAACAGAAATCTACAGCTCTTCATACCCTGCCTACAAAAATGTTCTTTGAACAGCTGCAGAATACCAATAATTATCTTGGTCAGTTCCAGTGCAGCGAAGTCAGGCAGATAGCATTTAACTCCTGGGCTAAAAAATAGCCTGCATAATGAAATGTAAAACAGGGATGCTCTTGCTCAGGCCCAAAAGTGGTTCATTCTCTTTCCCTGGATAGAAAGGAACTAGAAAGTGCAAACAGCTGAGACTTAGTAACAGCTGTAGAACAACAACTCTGGTTGATACTAAGCTACCCTCCAACTACAAATTTCCATTTAAATATAGCTGCATGAATTGACATCTGAGTATATGGACAAAAGATTTCAAATAATCTATATTAAAATCCAGTGAAATCCATCTATTTCCAGGTGTTGTAATGAAAATATTTCTGTAAAATTCTTTAGATGAATAATGAGATGAATAATACTTAATTTTAAAAAATGCATATTTCTATAAACATGCCAATGCCAAGTGAAATATTCTGAAATTCTGCTCTTCAGAATATATCTTTTCCATACTAAAAGAAGCTGATAAAAAATCAGTGTAAATTATATTTTCCTGAGGAAATATACGCAATTGAAGGAAATCAGGTGTTCCATTGGCTTTAGACTGAACAGACAAAATTCTCTTAGGGAAACTATACTTGATACAGAGTAATAAAAAGAATGCAGGCAGGGAATGGGGTGAGTGGAATAAAAATGTAATACCTTCATTTTAGTGGTTGATGGTAAAAGTTACATAGCGCCTTTAACAAACCCTTGACTTTTTCATGTTCTGTGCAATTCACTAGCCTGTGCTTAGGGACAAAGAAAGAGAAAAGGCACAGATTTTTGTCTTTAGAAGATTACAATCCTGTTTAAAAAGCTAAATTCTTCCTGTAAGAATATGTCTATATGTAAGGATAAAATTAATAGCAACTGAGATTCAGTTTATAATAGAAATCATATATTTTGTATGCAACAGAAAGAGGAATAATTGACTCATCAAAACAAATTTAATAACATGAGAAAGGCAGGCAAGGAAAAGGAAGGTTTTTTTTTTTTTTTTTTTTTTTTTTT
>NW_026000211.1:16766954-16791758 GCF_001458135.2 Marmota marmota marmota | reverse complement strand
GAAGGTTTTTTTTTTTTTTTTTTTTTTTTGAGCAAATGTAGAGGGTCCCTCTCCTTCAATCTTACCTACTCCTTCCTCCCTTGCTCTCAGAGTTCCAGCTCCATTTCCTTCTTGGCTCTGGATGCTGCTGGTAATTTGGAGCTAAAACAAAAGATCTTCAAGTCATCAGACCTCTTAGGAGGGAGCACTGCTTAGCTGCTGCTGGTACAGTTGGGAGGATTAAACGAGACTGGCTTTAGCAGTAAAAAAGAAAGCTGAGTCCTGAAGCTAACCTACTGCTGCTCACCCCCACACCCCACATACAACTATTCCCATTTAGAATCTGGAAATCAAAGTGTCCAGGGAGTAAGCAAATTCCCTGGAGACTTATGGCTCCTTTCTAATGAAAGAGGTCAACTTGTTATGCTGAGTGGCCTCTCTAGACATGTCAAAGTTTTCTTGTATTGTCACCTCTCAGAAAGTTATAGATAACTGTGATATTAGATGTTATCTTGAGAAAAGAGAGGGAATGAGTGTCATGATTACCTCTAATAGATTTTTGCCAATAATAGTCACTCTGTATCATGAGCATTAGTAACCCACTGGAATTCAGGAAAAAGAAAAATGCTCTCAAATTTAGAGTTAACTCAATGTTCAAAGCTTTAACTTAAGACTGTCAGGTCATGGAAGTGTTACACGTCAAATTATTAGAAGGGTGCTTGCATTCAAAAGAGGCTACAACCCTTCCATTGAAAAAGTGATTCTACATTTGGAAAAGTGGCATTGCATTTTTTTCATTGACATATAATAAACATACATACTTACAGGGTATAGTGTGATGTTTCTGTCTATGTATATGCTGGGTAATAATCAAATCATAGTATTTAGCATATTTGTCACCTCATACATTTTCATTAGCATGGGCAAGTGAAATTCACAAATTAGGAACTAAATTGCAGTTTAGGGAAATTACTGCCAGAAATGTGATCCATTTATAAAAATGAAGATGATTTTCATCACTAATAAAAAATGTCACTATCCATAATTCTACATTTAAAAAAATAAAAGAAGTCAAATTAAGCAACTTTATCTTAAATGGAATAAATACTTATTAAGTAGACTAAAGTGTTTTCCCATAATATTTTTGTACAATTTAATTCTTCTAATATCATTTAGTAACATGCCATCATATAATATCTTTTGTGCATTTTTTTCTTATTAATGTTTTAAGTATGTGTGTATATCTGTTGAACATGGATAATAATTAGTGTCTCAATATTAATCATTCTTGAAAATAGAATTTTCCAACCATACTTCATTTTACGTATCTTCACAAAAGGTGCAAATCACTCAAGTCTTTTCTCCACATATCTTCTCTTGACTTTTATTTACCACTATATCACAGCATGCATTCATAGTAGATGAGTGTGAACACTCAATAACAGCTCTTAGAATGGCATTGTGAATTTGTTGCAGACATTTTTTTAAATACCTGAGCATGGCTAAATGGATAGAGCTTGAGAACATCATGCTAAGTGAAATAGTGCAGACTCCTACAGTCAAGAATGGAATATTTCTCTAATGTGTGGAAACTAGAGAGATATAATGAATGATAAAGGGATATCATGAAATTAGAAGGGAGAACAATAAAGTACATGAAAGAGGACTGAGGGGGAGGAAGTAGGATGGGGAAATGGAGGAACTACAGAATGAAATCTACCAAATTTTGCATGCATGTATAAATATATACAGTGAATTCCACTTTTAAGTATAATTACAGTGCAGCAATTAAAAAATAATAAGCAAATAAGTATAAAGGAAGACCAATAGAACAGAGGAAGAGGATAAGGGAAAGAAAGTAGGGAAGGAAAAGGGGAAGTACTGGGGTGGAAATGGAGAAAATTATATGTATGCATTTATGAACATGTCAAGATGAATCCCACTATTATCTATAACTGTAACATACTAATTAAATAACCAACCTTTAAGTCACTACTACATGTATGGTTTCTAATAAACAGTATATATAAATTCTGTTACTAATTTTAAGAATAATATTTGTTATTAATGAATAGTAGTCTGATGAATTAACACATGAATAAAATTATTATTATATTCTATTTTTCTTCCAAATTTAGGTTTGTTTATCTCAACCTCATAATACTTTTAAATAAAAAAATGCATGTGAATGCATATGTAAAATATATATATTCAATGTTGATAAATCAAATTACTTATTAAATATATAGAACTTATTTAAATTATTTTAAAAGAAACCTCATGCTCATCTTCTGTAAATGTTTTCTTCTTTTTCAATATTATATATATGTAGTATTCAATGGCTAGTGAATAAAGGATACCTTATAGTAATAACAAGAATATAATAAATTTAAATGATCTTCTTGTATAAAATGATCATAGTTCTTTCAGTAAATTATCTCATTAATTCTCACAGATTTTAATTAAGCAATTGCTGTGGGAACATCTCATTTATCTTTACAACATTTTTATTGAAAATATTTTGTATCTCCCCTCTAAACTGGTTTTAAAATAATCAATTTTGTTTGAAAATTAGCTTTTTCACATTGATAAAATGTTTGAGCAGTTTTCAATCAACATTTTTACATATAAATACATACCATTTTGGAAACTGTGTTAAAAAGGAAGCATAGTTTTTTGATATTTTTGTCTTTCTGTTTTAAGATTCCTCTTCTCTCTAGTTTCCACATACGAGAGAAAACATTCGACCCCTCACTTTATGAGTCTGACTTATTTCACTTAGAATGATGCTCTCCAGTTCTACCTATTTACCACTAAATGCCATATGTTTTAACTCACTTCATTTTTCTTTCTTTATGCTTTCAAAGTACTTCCCCTAGAATATTCCAGCACACGTGTTGTTATAGCATGGTACAACTGGGAGAGTACAACAGAGTAGAATCCAGAGGTTGTCAAACATACAATAAACCCACCCTCTGGTAAACAGCCCACTCCTGTGATAATCGCATTAATCCATTCATTGAGGGCAGAGCACTCACAACCTCACCACCTTTTTTTCTTTCTTTTTTCCCCCTTATGGTACTGAGGTTGACTCCAGAAGTTACTTTTTCCCTGAACTGCATCCCCAGTGCTATTTATTAATTTACTTATTCACTTTGAGACAGGGTTTCACTAAGTTGCTGAGTCTGCCCCTAAATTTTTGATCCTCCTTATTTTATCATTTTAAACATTTTTTAAGGAGTAGTATTGGGTTCACAGCATAATTGAACAGAAGGTACAGATATTTCCCATTTACCCTGGGACCCCACACATGCATTTTCTCCTCAATGACAACACCCTCACCTCCAGAGTGGTAAGTACATGTGTTTTAAGTGATGAACTTACATTGACACATCAATATCACCCATCCACCACTTCATTTAATGTTCCAGGGTCTAAGTCATGATGCCATGTTGAACTTAGTAATCTCTATTCCATTTCCCACCCCATGACAAGTTCTTAGCCTCTCCTTACTTTTCATGAACCTCAGAATTTTGAAGAATATTTATTAGGCATTTTCCTTTAGAATGTTCTTTATTTTGGAGTTTGATATTGTCTCAAAATCAGGCTGAGGTAGTGAAATATTGAGGTCAAATATGAGAAGTTGAGGAACTTTTCCTCTAGTATGCATGAAGCACATGGCATCCACATAGCTTTTTGATGAAGTTAAATTTAATCTATCAGTGCCTGCCACTTTTATATGTGGTAACATTCTTTTCCATTATTTTCATTACAAGTATTTTATAAAATTTAAAGATTCTTTTGATGGCATGACATAATAAAATGACATTTTAAATGATATAAGGTAGAAACGTTTATTTCTGGTGGAAAGGAGAAAAGTCTGTTAAACAGCATCAGAAGGCTGCATGCAGGAACAGGATATCAGCAGGTTATGCTGGAGAGGGCACCTTATGTATGTATGGCAAGCAATTGGGCTCAAATCCATTTTGTAGCCTACCTGTGCATTACCTAATTTGAATAATTTTACAGTCTAAAAGGTATAGGGACTACTCCTAGTTATTTGATACCTGCTCCTCGGGCAATTAAAGGAGCTTGTATAATTCCCCAGTATATGAGAATCAGATACGAGTTGTGGACCTTAATGAGCTACTCAAGAAAGAGAACAGGTCAACCTCTAGCCAGAGCCTGAAACCTGACTCAAGATAAAATTTAAAAAAAATACACACACACACACACACACACCCATCATATCCATCACATTCTCCTCAATGGGAGAATTAAGTTCCTAATATTAAAGGAAGAAGCATCAATACATTTTTGGTTATGATGTTAAGACCAACAGATAAATTATTAAGTTACTCTTATGGTGATAGTAATTTTATAAATATACCGATTCTTCTTAAAACCCACTAGTTTTAGTATTCATTCTAAATATGTATGGATAATTTAGAATTAATTTATGAATCTTTGCTATAGCCTTACTTTTTCCTATTTTGTTCAAATGATGATTTTCTGTTTTCCTCTTTCTGATTATATTTTTCATCCTGGAATCCTTTTATAATGAAACTTTGTCCCTTCTATTCATTGACTTAATCAATAATTTTCATATTACTGTGGATTATGGGTATTTATTTTATTACTTGAATTATTATCTAACCTTTTCTCACATATTTGTTGCTCAAATTATCCCTGTGCCGTTCTGACATGCCCTCCCATTTCCCTCCCTCCCATCCTTTTTCTGTTCTTTTTCCTTCTTTCCTTTTCTCGTTCTTTCATTTCCCACTTTCTTTGTTATTTGGGGGTTTTTTGTTTGTTTGTTTCTTAAATGTTTTTCTTCTTTCTTATTGTTTTGCAGAACAGTATGCCCTGAGGGAGACATCTCACCATGCTACACTCTTTATAGTCAATGATAATTTTTGTTGTTTGTTTATTTTTATTTGTTCTTTTTAGATAAACATGACAGTAGAGTGTATTTTGACATATTACACATTCAAGGAGTATAACTTATTCTAATTAGATGCCATTCTTGTGGTTGAACATGATGTGGAGTTGTACTGTTGGTATATTCATATATGAACATAGAAATGTTATCGATGACTCATTCTACTGTCTTTCCTATTCCCTTACCTCTTCCTTCCCTTCATTCCTTTTTGTCTAATCTACTGAACTTTTATCTTTCCCTCATGCTGCCCTTATTGTGTGTTAGTATCCACATGTCAGAGAGAACATTCAGCCTTTGGATTTATTGGAATGGACTTATTTAACTTAGCATGATAGTCTCCAGTTCCATCCATTTACTGGCAAATGCCATAATTTCATTCTTTATGGCCAAGTTATATTCCATTGTGTGTATAGGATATATATATATATATATATATATATATATATATATATATATATATATCCTATATGTATGTATGTATGTATATCAATACATACATATTTTCTTTAACCCTTCATCTGTTGAAGGGCATGTAGGTTGGTTCCATGGATTTGCTATTGTGAATTGAGCTACTATAGTCATTGATGTGGCTGCATCACTGTAGTATGCTGATTTTAAGTTGTTTGTGTATACACTGAGTAGGGGGATATCTGGGTCAATGGTTGTCCATTCCAAGTTTTCTAAGAAATTTTCATACTGCTTTCCAGAATGATTGGTGTCAGTGATTCTTGATGTTCCTGGTCATAACTGACATTTCTGCTTTCACCTTCACATGACCTTCTAATTGGGTGTCTTCCCGCACTTTCTCTTCATATAAGGATACCAGTTATTGGATTTAAAAGTATATATTAAGTACAGGAATATTTAATTTTAAGTCTTAAATGATTATAATTACATCTGCAACCAGCACTTTTTATGGGCTCAGGACATAGCTCAATGGTAGAGCATTTACCTTTAATATAGGAGGTCCTTGATTGGATTTATTTATTTATTTTAAATAAAGTAGCTTTATTTTTTAAATAAAGTACCATTCTAAAGTAGACATGAATTTTTGGGGAGAACTTTCTATTCACTATTCTTGTTCTATTAATTATTAAGAGTATTAATAGCTCCAATGATTATTGTGGGTTTTCCTATTTTTCCTTTCAATATGTCAATTTTTGTCTCTGATATTTTGTAGTCCTTGTTTTAGTTTTATACACATTTATTCTTGACATGCCCTCTTGCAGAAGTGACCCTTTTTATTCTGTTAGTATTTGCTTTTTATCTCTAATAATCTTTGTTCTAACATCTGATTTGTCTAAGATTATTATGACTATTCCAGATTTGTTTTCTTTTGTATTTCTATAGTTTATATTACTTCATCTCTTTACTTTTAACCTGACTATACATTGATATTTAAAGTTTTTGGTAGAAAAAAAATGAATAATTGTGTTCATTTTAAAATCCACATTTTAATATTTTTAATAGTTTTGTTTCATAATAATCCAAACTGAAGACAAGTCAATTGTTCTTTAACTGGTTGATAGATAATTGTACTATTATTTCTGTACAATGGCATGTCACTCAGTGATAAAAATAGAAATTCTTGATTCTTTTAATAATGCAAATATATCTGAAGCTCATTTTGGTAAATAAATAATGAGAAAACCCAAAGGCTATATACTGTATGATTCTATTTATGTGATATTCTAAAAAGGGCATTAACACAGAGACAGAGCACAGATAGTGGAGTCCAGGTATTCTGCTGGCACTCAGATTTCATAGGGACAAAGAGAGAAGTTTTTTTTTGTTTGTTTGTTTTTTGATTGATTCATTTTATTTTTCCAGATATTTTTCTGGTTTGTTTATATCTTGCCTTTTAAAAATTGTTGTAGTTGATGAATTATCAATTTTTTAACAACTCATTATACTCTACACTATGTAGAAGGAATGCTGTTGTAGATTTATTTTAAAAAATACTAAAACATATGTAATGGTAATAGCTCAACTGTAATCATCAAAGTATTAAAAGAAAACCAGATGTCAGAAAAAATGAGTTGTACTGGATTGATTTTCCCTATATCTCTAATGTGGAAAAAAAGAAAATTAACTTCAGAACCTCACTGGAAACTATTTATAGTGCTATGTATATTAATTATGCTCAAGGAAACTCATATCATGTTCTACCATATTTTATTTTGAGTGGTTGAAGGTAGCAGATAGCACACTTATTACATATTTATAGAATAAAAGACTCTCTATGGTTATTGCCATATGTTTAAAGGCAATAATTATTGTTATTATTGTTGTTTGGACTGTGTCTATACCAACTGAGTATTACATTGAAGATTTTTTTTCTCTATAAATGCCCAAATGTGATAGCAGTATTTACAGAAGGCTTTCTTTACCACATTGTTACCTATTTGGTACCTTTTGTGAGTTATGAAGTTATGTTCAGCTGTCAAACAAGCTTAAACACATTTTGATTAATTTTTGCAATAGACAGTAACTTTATTTAATATATATATTAAAATAAACCACACTTGCACTGTATTTACTGTACTCACAATTTCATTAATAAAAACATCAGTTTCTGGAACATTTTCTCGCTGTTATATCTTACACTTTCTATATTCTGATAGGCTATTTTTATCTGCATTATTTCTGATTAAAGCATGCAAATGAGAACATAGATTTTTATGCATAGTTTCAACTCACAGCATAACCAGTCATGATTTTTCTATCTTAAATGAGTGTCAACAATAGAAATAAAAGCCCTAAAAGTCCTAAACCAATTTTGTTTTTCAATTCACTTTTTAATATTTGGAGCTCAAGTGACTTCTCTATTTTCCTTGGCTTCATTTTTTTACCAGGAATTGGTAGATATGAACTGCAGATATGAATTGCAGATATGAACAAATTAGTTGCCTTTCACAACTTTTTGGTTGAACATTATTTGCAATGTCCATTATCTTTATTAGTTTGCTCTATTTTATAAGTATGGCATCAGTGTAACAGGGGGCTCTTCTACAAAAAAGGAGACACACACCTAGATGATAAACTCTCCAAGCAAGTAGCCTTCCTGCTTACCAGCCCTCCTTTTCCTTCCCCACAAAAGCCCTTTGCACCTTGAGGTATGCAAGAAAGAGCTTTGAGGAACTAGTCCCTCTGTCTTTGATTCCTTCCTACAATTCCAGTCTCCAAAATTCTGGTCACTTAGAGCAGCAGGCAGCCTGGACATTTGATTCCAATGACATCATTTAAATATTAAGTACTTTTTTTTTTTTTTATCAGAGGACAGAAAACTACCACCATGACAACCTGTAGGCTGTTTTGATCCTCACTCCCTGCCTGGGGGAATTGATGCTTCTGAAATTTTCTGTCCTTCTTTTGTAGTATCAAAGTCCTTTCTTTCACCATGGCAGTGCTTCTAAACCTAATTACATAATCAAATATCTGTTTCAAAATCTCTTATGCATGTTAATATTAGTTGTTTTTTTTTTCCTTTCTATGACTTTCTTATCTTCATATTTTAATATTCATTAGTCTTAAAAGAACATTTTCCCCTTATACATCTTTTGGCCCCAATCAATAGCCATCTAATTGAGTTTCATTTATATTATATTTTCCTTTCCTGCTTTCTCACTGGATTTTTCTCCTTGCATTATCCTCCTCTAAGCTTCCTGCTCTTTCAGACTTTGCTTTTGCTTTTCCTCTGGGCTTCTTTTTGAGATGCTAATCCCTCTGTGATTGTCTCCCTTCTCTTTCAGCCCTGAACCCTGACTTCACCATTTGCCAATCAGCCACAGCCAGAGTGTTTGCTGTGAACAAGGTTTATCCTTTATTGCTTATTTCTCAGACTGAAGAATGATCTTGCTGATTTTCATTAAATTTTTTTTGTACATTTCCTTCTACTCCTTAGTTTTCTCATTTCTCTTTTTTCACCAGTGTGAAATATCCATTTCATTTGTCCCTACTTCCCCCCTACCTCCCCACCAGGCCCCCATCCTTCTTATTCATGTTGTATCACTCCTTTCTTCTGTGTCTGGATGCTCACTTCCTGAAGGAAGATTCAAAACAAGTTTCTGTTATTCTTCCTATTATATCTCCTTTCTCTTGTCATCTTCCATCATGCTTAGACTAGGCAATTATAGAGAAGGAAGGAAATAGATATGTGCAAAGAAATATTATGGATATTCTACAAAAATAAATAAACAAAAAAATTGCAATTGGATTTTTACTGAAGGCCTGAGTTTGGGAGACTGGTGAAGGGAAGAGAAAGATACACCAAGTAGGGAAGTTTGAAATTAAAGGAAGAGAAGAGAGAGGTGTGTTAGCTTTTCGTCACTGTGATACATAGCTGAGAAAAAACAACTTAAAGGATGAAAGATTTTGGTTCATGATTTCAAAGGTTTTAGTCCAGGGTTCCGACAGCCATTGTTTTGGGCCTTAGTTGAGGCAGAACATCATGGCAGAAGGACATGGTGAGGAAAGTTACTCAGCTTTTGGCATCCAGGAATCAGAGAGAGAAACAGCAAAGAAGGGCGTGGACAAGATAACTTCTTCCAGGGCATGCCCCTGTGACCTCCATATTTGCCCCCCATACTTCCTCCACCTAGGCCCTGCCCCCAATTGTTTCCACCACTTCCTGGTAATGTAACCAAATTATGAATCTCTCAAAGGATGAATCTATTTGTGAGGTCAGAGTCCTCATAAGCCAATCAATTCCCCAAATCCCCACCTCTGAACATAGCTGCATTGGGGAATAAGCCTTCAACACATGAATCTTTGGGGAACACTTCAAATCAAAACCATAACAATAAATATCAAAAATGGTATAAAGATTTTTTAATTGGATCAAAATTCATACTTGAAGTCTAATAACTAAAGTTACTCAAAGACTGAAATAATTGCGATTCATTATTTGAGGTGTTAATTTGACAAAAGTAGTAGTTGTGAGTGGCTAACAGGAATAAGTACGTGCCTCTATGCAGTTATGTTCTGCTTTTTGTTACTAGTAGTAATTGTCATGAAATCTAGTATAAAAAAAGAATAGAAAGAATATGTAAAGGCATTAAAATCTTCATCTAAATGACTCCATAATACTGCTGACTTATGTCTACTAGCCACACCCTAATTAGTTTCTGCACAGTGTCAGTGCTTATTTTCATGGTTGAATTGTCTGGTAAATGAAAGCAGACAAAGTTTGACCACTTTTTTAAAATTAAAATTGTATAATAAAATCTCCAATACACTATTTCACCAATGTCATTCTTATTAACTTTTGGATTCCATTCATTGGGCTATTTAAGAAAGTAATTCATCTTTCATAATAGCTTCCATTCTGCATTTTAAAATGTTATGCCCACCCATGACAAGCTTTTATGTAAAATGCATCATTGTCCTTCATGTTTAAAGATGTTATTGCAAAAGTTAATGATATTTTTGTATGTAAGACTGATAAAACTAATAGCTTTATGTCTCAGGAAAAATTTTAAAGAAAGCATAAAAATACAATATTGTATATCTAGCTGTTCTTTCATTCCTCGTGTGATATAAGCACACAGCTTTAATGTAACTAAGATAATAATATCAACAATGCATTTTCCTTCAATGATTATTTTTATTATCAAATAACTTTATTATACACGTTTATGAAATTCTATGGAAATTGTTCAGATTATGGACTTATTCACAACTAATGGAGTGCCACGCATTTGGTCACAGATGGGAGGATAATGAAGTAGACCATTAAGGAGAGAACCACTTATTTGAAACAAAACAAAACAAAAATCTAGACAGAATATTTAAGCAGGTTTCTACCTAAAAATGTCACAAATTCATTCACAGTTTTCATCTTTTGAAACATTACTCCCAAGACCAAATTTCCTAAGCCATTCTGCTTTCCCCCCTTGCTGTCTTTTTAAAGGTCAAAGTGAGCTAAACATTTCATTTTTCCCAAACACTTCAAGCACACTCTTCAAGTGCACCTTTAAATTTCCCATAGGTTCCGTGAGAGAGATGGCATCACGAGTAGAAGCTTGATGGTTGCCTCATTTTCTGCTATCAAGACTTTCAAAATTTCATACTAAGGAGTAAAAGGCACTAAAGTATTTCTGACAGTAGAAACTGATCATGTGCTTTATACTCATTTCCTGGAGTGTGTTTTAGTTTCCAATTCAATATTCCAATATTTCATGTCTTGGCAAATCATTTTCTTTCTTACTAAAGATTTTTCTTGTGTTGCTTGAATTAAACCGACAATGTACAAGAGTTAATTAGAGTAATTGTTAAAAGTTCTCAGTCTGTATTGTATGTTTATTCTCATAAAGTCAAAATCTCCCCTTTGTTTATTTTAATTTCACATATTCTGTTTCAAATTGAAAATGTATGTAGAAAATAAAATAGAGGACTATATAGTTATGTACTAGTTATATATACATATATAATACTTCATATTATATACATGTTTGTGGGTATATACAGAATGAAGAGATTTACCAGTTTTATACATACACACACACACACACACACACACAGTAAGAGATTGATTAAACTATTATAACCATTATAATTGATATACATTAAGTCCATTTTTCCCAGCCCAATGATAAACTACTTTGGAAATAAAATATGATAAATGTATGCTTCCACACCTTCACAAATATTCAAAATTTCTAAATTATTTTTATCCAGAATTTCATGTTTAATTCAAGTATTGATGAACTTGAAGTCAAAATATATTGCTTTGCCTTCCAGATCAAGTCTTGTGTGTAGTCATTTGACCTTGGTACTATGACTTAACTGTACATATCTGGTTATTGGCTTTTGTACAATGGGCTTTCCTGTGAGAATTTTGTTGGACTAAGTGAAGTTCTGATAAACATATTTTAAAGAACATTTAGTCATTGTACAAATGCAAGGCATTTCTCTCTGATTTAAATATCCTATATTTTAGACTACTTTCCACCCTCTGCTTACATCCTGGACTCCTTTAGAGTTTTTCCTGCATTCAAACTAGCACAACCTAGCTCTCAAGCCAGTGTTTGAATCAATGAGTAAAGTGAAAATAACCTAAAACCTCCCAGATCTCTTTTGAGGATGTGGGCTTAGTTTTCATGGTCAAAACAAAAATATTAATACAAATTATTTTGCACAATTGGGTAAGAATTAAATTGACATATATTAAGATTGTGCAGTAAAAATGTTCAGTGGATCATCTACTGCTACTATCAATACCAGTGTTGTGGTTTAGAAGTAAGGTGTTCCCCAAAAACTCCTGCATGAGACAATGCAATAAAGTTTAGAGGTGAAATGATTGGGTTATGAAGTTTTAACCTAATCAGTGCATTAATCCCCTGGTACAGATTAACATAGTGGTGACTATAGGCAGGTAGGGTATGCCTGGAGGAGGTGGGTCATTGAAGGGGTCATTGTGTTTTTGTGGTATATATTTGTGAGCTGAACTTAGTCCCTCTCTGCTTCCTGATGCCCTGTCCTGGGCTGCTTTCCTCAGAGACACTGTGCCTATTAGAAGAAAAGTAGGCCCAAATCTTCATCATGTTGGATTAGGCTCCAACTTCTTTAAGAAGACTCCTAAAACTCAATAATAATCAAGAATCAATAAATGGGATGGATTTAAAGTAAAAAGCTTCTTCTCAACAAAAGAAACAATCAGTGAGGTGAATAAAGAGCCTAAATTTGGGAACAAATTTTTACCACACACACATCAGATACAGCACTAATGTCTAGAATATATAAAGAACTCAACAATATTAACACCAAAAAATCCAAATAACCCAATCAATAAATGGGCCAAGGAACTGAACAGACAATTTTCAGAAGATGATATACAATCAATTAATACAAATATTAAAAAAATGTTCAACATCTCTATTAACTAGAGAAATGAAATCAAAACTACTCTAAGATACAATCTCATGCCAGTCAGAATGGCAGGTATTATGAAGACAAACAACAAGTGTTGGCGAGGATGTGGGGAAAAAGGTACACTCATACATTGCTGGTGGGACTGCAAATTGATGCAGCCAATTTGGAAAGCAGTACGGAGATTCCTTGGAAATCTGGGCAATGAACCACCATTAGATCTAGCTATTCCCCTCCTCGGTCTATACCCAAAGGACTTAAAAACAGCATACTACAGAGACACAGCCACATCAATGTTTATAGCAGCACAATTCACAATAGCTAAATGTGTAAACACCCCAGATGCCCTTCAGTAGATGAATGGATAAAGAAAATGTGGTATATATATGCAATGTAATATTATTCATCATTAAAAGGGAATAAAATCCGGACTGGTGATGTGGCTCAAGTGGTAGCATGCTTGCCTAGCATGCATGAGGCACTGGGTTTGATTCTCAGCACCACATAAAAATTTTAAAAAAAATAAACATATTTAAAAAATGATGGCCTCTCGGGGCCTTAAAAAAATCAAAGGTAATAATGCTCTTTTTTTTTTTTTAAGAGAGAGAATAAAATCATGGTATTTGCAGGTAAATGAATGAAGATGGAGAATATAATGCTAAGTTAGCCAATCCCCCAAACCAAATGCTGACTGATTTCTCTGCTATAAGGATGCTTATTCATAACAGGGATGGCCAGGGGAGCCTGGGAGGAATGAAGGAACTTTAGATAGGGCAAAGGGGATGGAAGGGGAGGCAGGAGGAATGGGAGTAGGAAAGATGGTGGATTGAGATGGACATCATTACCATAAGCACATGTATGAAGATGCAAATAGTGTGACTCTACTTTGTGTACAATCAGAGATATGAAAAATTGTGCTCTATATGTGTACTATTAATTGTAATGCATTTCGTTGTCATATATAACAAATTAAAATTAAAAATAAAACAGGTAAAATTAAAACCAGTAGAGTTGAAGAAGGAGAATAGGCATAGGGAGGAGGGGAGAAAAGTGGGGGCACCGGAGACTGACATGGAGTAAATCAAATTCCATGCATGCATGATTTTGTCAAATCCAACTATTATTTATAACCATAACACACTAATAAAAGACAAAAAATTTAAAAATAAAAATAAATCAGTCTATGTGTTATTTCTTTTTTCAATATTCCTTTGAACACTGCATCTCTGTTGCCCTGTTTGGTATCAATATGCAAGAGACAGCAAGAACTCCACAGAGTAGTAAAAATTATTCCACTCAATTAGAAGTTGAGGGTCACTGAACAATTTTAGAAAGTTTTTCATGCTAGCAGATAATAAGAAACAACAACACGAAAGAAGTGGCTGTAATCAAATAAGAGAAGGCTCAAACTTCGTGCATTTAATTAAGCAACATGAGAGTTACATTAGTAATCTGAGAGTGGTATTAATATAGGCGTAGGTGACAAACTTGTCAATAGAATATCCTTTCATAGAAAAATGAGAGTGAAGAAGAGAAATATAAATACATAATTATAAAAACATTTTAGTAATTTGTTTTGAATTAAAATTAAAAAATTTAAAAATGGGCTGTTACACAACAGGAAAAGTAAAGTAAAGTGATGACTATTTTAATATTGGAGATATGAGCAAACACTATATAATAGTAGTTCAATCAACACTGGATACTACATATGACAGTGGTGCCAAAAGATTATAATGGAGCTAAAATTTTCTCATCTGTGAATACATACCTGAATAAATGACAAGAACAAAGGAAACTGCAGAAGAAAATAAAGCAAAGCCTGCAATAAAAATTCACAGTGAAGAGTTTGGTAGAAGATTTTGCAGACCTCAACAACTCCCTAAAAAGTTTGAAAACATGTGCCCACATATTGCAAGATTTTCAACTGATAGGAAAGAAAGTTCATGGTACATTATCTGTTTGCACATGAATCTTTGACAAAAAAAAAAGAAAGAAAGAAAGAAAGAAAGAAAGAAAGAAAGAAAGAAAGAAAGAAAGAAAGAAAAGAAACAAACTGAGGAAACCACCGTGGGTATGTATCTGAAAAGAGTAACCTCCCTAAGAAGAGGTACTTCAGGAAGTACCCCAGAAGAAGTCACTGTTACCAGAGGAGATGACTGTTCCATGTGTTATTTATTGCCCATGAAGAACTTCTAGTGGGACAAGATAAGGAGGTGAAAGAGAATGAGGTTGATGATCTTGACCCTGTGTAGGCCTAGACCAATGTTCTATAAATTGAATTTAGCCTAATTTACAGTGTTTATGAAGTCTACATTAGGGTATAGTAATGTCCTAGGTATTCACATTCACTCCCCATTCACTCAGTCATCCAGAGCAACCTATAGTCCTGTTAGCACCATTCATGGTACCCGTCCTATACAGGTATATCATTTTTTTTAATCTTATGGTATACTTTTACTGTGTGTTTGGTTATATTTAGAAATCTGGCTATTTAGTCTAGGTGCATGTTAAGCCATTCCATTTAAATTTGTGTAAGTACACTCTATGGCACTTACACAATGATGCACGACTCAGAATGTATTCTCATTGGTATCTGATCAATGACTCCATAACAGCATGCATGTGTGCTAATGAGAAAGAATCCAGAGTAAAAACCAAATGGATGACATCAAAGAAAGAGTGCAAATTTGCTGTATCAATGTTTCTCAGTAACCAGTAGTACAAGTGCAGGATTGCCTTGAGTTAGGAACACACATTGCTCATCCAATATAACTGAAAGATGTCTGTGGTTTCAGAGTCTGTTGGAGAATAGAAAACTGAGTTCTTTTCTTCCATTTGTTTTTAATTTTTTTCTTGTGTTTAACGAAACAAAAAAACCGAAATCAGTTGAAAATATAGTAACGTATAATATGTCACTCTAATGACATATAATATGTCATTCCTCTAAAATATAGAGGAATGCTTGGGAGAGAAGAAAAGCCATGAAATATTCATTATCTAGGGGAGTAAGATGATTTCTGGGTGACATTGAGTCTACCTGAGGATGTCAATTACCTTTGTAATAAAATTTGTCAGCCTGATATTTTTTTCTTTTGCCAAACTGAGTTGTAAGAGTGCAGGCATGGGATCGATGAAGAGTTGATTAAATGAAGTCTGTGGCCCTTTGAAGCAAGTACAACAAAAAAAGATATCAGTGACATGAAGAAAGTGAAGAGTGGTAATAATAATGATTGGAAGCCTGGCTGAGGTGAAAGATTTTGGAGTGAAGAGCATTGTTAGATAGATTTTGGTTGAGTCTGAGCGATATAAATTCACATTATTGAAGGATTCATGAAAGCTATATTATTATCAGTTATTGATGATGTTTTGCTATAGGCCAAGGGTTGAACACATTCAGATTGAATTATGTACATTTTTTTGCAATAAGTTTTCATGGCAAGACAGTTTTTAAAAAGGCAAAACAAAACCTTTCAGCAAATCATTGGATCCCAATAATATTTATACTGTAATTTGGAGCCTTTTGAAAAAATAATACATATTACTTGATAATATGTCACAGTTACTTATTAATGGGGTATTAAGATGCTAAAGAGCTTCCTAGATCTTGGAATCAATTTGACACTTTCATTCTTATTTCCTGTCCCACATTAATTTCAAGGCATACTTTATATACAACAATCACTGAAGAACCAATTTTGCAGAGATATAAAATGATGAAAAGGAATGTAGTATGATCCAGTGTGAAAAGTATAAACTACATTGAGATTGAAGTTTGCACTTGCACTATTCTTTTCAGTTTGCTGAAGTTCCATATGGTGCAGGAGTTTAGGAATTATGAATAGAAGAAATGACTGTACAAATGAATTGGACTGGTAGAATGAAGTATAAGCCCATTAGAAAGGAAGAATAGAAGACACTGTTGCCAGTGTATACAGATGAAAACTTAGGAGAATTTTGAAACAACTAAGACAGACATTGTGTCAAAGAGAGGGATATTGAGCTAGAGGATAGAACCACCAAAAAAATATGGAAAATAACTCAAGTATAAATATATGACAATTAGGGGTACTGGGTGATATAATATAATGACATGGGAATAAAAACAGGGAGTTTTAGAGAGAAGCACAGGGAGGAAGAATTAACATTGCACATGGTAACAAATAAAAGATGCCTCTCATTCCAAGCCCAAAGGTTTGAAGGTATAAAAAACAAACAAACAAACAAACAAAAGCCACCACTTGTGCAGGATTCAAGGAAAATGTGTCCTCAAGGAAAGTCAAATTCACTGTAGAGAGGAGAGTACGTAGCAGACATAAAGATTTAGGGGCCTTGGGCTGGGATTGCAGCTCAGTGGTAGAGCACTCGCCTAGCACATGCGAGGTCCTGGGTTTGATCCTCAGCACCACATAAAATATTTAAATGAGTAAAATAAAGGTATTGTGTCCAACTACAACAAAAAATAAATAATAAAAAAATATTTGGGGCCTTGATATTCTAAGAACTTCTGGAGTTGGAGAAGAGTATGAAAAAGAGATACATAGAATATTCAGATCGCATAGATATGAGAGTCTGTGAGATGAAGCTGACCTGAGTTTCTGAGACTTCCTGTTTTAACTACATGAACAGGAACTAACGGTCTTGGTGGATTGGAACAGGCCTAACAGTGTTAGTGGATTCAAGGCTGAACCCACACTATGAGTGAAAGGAGAGATGAGAAGGTGACTCTCTCCTGATTCCTATACATAGAAACACATAGGCCTGAGGAAGTAGATTCTTATTTCAATGATCCTGTTTCTATTTTTTTTAAGGGTACCAGGATTGAACTCAAGGGCACTCAAT
Source organism: Marmota marmota marmota (assembly GCF_001458135.2). Taxonomy (NCBI): domain Eukaryota; kingdom Metazoa; phylum Chordata; class Mammalia; order Rodentia; family Sciuridae; genus Marmota; species Marmota marmota. Next base: position 16,774,126 of record NW_026000211.1, on the reverse strand, counting down.
CATTTAGCCACAACCCCAGGGCTATTTTGTATTTTATTTAGAGAAAGGGTCTCACTGAGTTGCTTTGTGCCTTGCTATTGCTGAGGCTGGCTCTGAACTTGCAATCAGGAGATTGCCTCAGCCTCCCGAGCCTCTGGGATTATAGGGTCCAGCCTGTACTGATTCTTTATTGACCCACTTTGCTGAAGATAAAGGCCCTAGTGGAAGTAGGCATTTTCCCCCAGGATGAGAGTGAACCCATTCCACTCTGTTGAAAAGGGAGCTAGCTTCCACTACATTCTTAGGTTACTCTTGACCACTGATGGTGGTACTGAGCTCAGCCTGGAAACCATCATGCCATTCCTCAGTGAAGGAAAGGAAGATTAGAAAGGTGTGGTCTTATTTATAGTGTAAATCCTCTCTGATATTTGATTTGGGTAGACTCCTAGAAAATATGGCCTCATTTTGCTGATGTACTCTTGACTTCACTGAGGTGAATCATGAATGAATTACTATCGTCTTGACTCTCCACTCAGTAAGTGGAGGGAATAATTGATTGGGTGATTAAAAAATAATTTATTACTAAAAAACAAATTTATTATGTAGAATTCAAACAAATAGAAGGATAATCTATTTAGTTTTCTTTTCAATTGACTCATCCACAGAACAAGCATGTTTTTTTAAAGTCATGAAATTCGTATTAAGCAGAAGAGAAATTTACACTCTATGCACATTTTTCAAAAGCTGACACTAAAATACATTCTGTACCTATTGTTTTTTCAAAAGTGTGGAGTGTAGAAATGAAATACATCAAGAGTATTACTGTTAATGCTAGGCAAAAGACAATAAGAGAGGCAGTGATGTTTGTAAGAAGTATATAGAAGCATTATGAAGAATTCTCCTACCAGCTGAGATGAGCAAAGTATAATGCATAAAGTGACAGCTCTCTATGCCATATTGAGAAGATAAATGATGTGGGTTTAAGAGATTCTAGCTAAGTTAATCCAATAGTTTAGGATCACCCAGTATTAAATTCAGGGGCCTGCTAAGAAAGACTACATCAGAGTTTAACTATCACTATTTTAACTATTTATTTTATCTTTTCTAAACTTTCTCTTTTCTCACTTTATTTCCTTGGCTTACTTGTTCCTGTAATTATTCCAATTTTCTTTACATATGCATATTGTTTTTGTTTATTTATTTTTATTTATTTATTATTCTTTCATTATACAGAACTCTCTATATAAATGTGTATATACACACACACACTATCATGCTTATCAATTAAAACTGCAATTTAAATTTTACAAAAGCAAGATAATGATGTACCTTTAACCTGTGCTTCTTCCTCTCTGATCTTCAGACTGGCTAGAAACTAAATCTTTCAAAGACTATGACTTATAAACTTGTGAATTTTCATGAAAGCAGAAATCAAGACATGAATTCAATATAATGACCTAGAATTACAAAACAGTGATGTACTATAACTAAAGTATACAAATGACTTTAAAAAGTTTCATTTTAAATTCACTTTCATTTTATATTTATTATATATATTTAATAATAAAATTAACAACAAGTGACAGACATTTAAATTTTGAGGTTATTCTAATATTGGTAGAGTTTTAACACAGTTAGAAATAACAGTTTTGTCAAACAAAAAGAAATTATTCTATTAAACTATAACTTGGGAGCCAATGACCAACAGTTTTGCATTCTTCCTCTCCCATCTTTAATTTCCTCAGCCTCTAGAAACATGAATTCTACTCTCAACCTCTATGAGATCAAAGTTTTAGAATCATTATATGAGTGAATTGTGATACTTGTTTTCTGTGCCTGTTTTATTTTACTTAAGTAATGCTCCCACAACTCAATGTTATCTTACTTAAATAATGATCTCCCAGTGTTGATTTTAATCTTTATGATGTCTGAATAGTATTCCACTGTATATATATGCTCTTTTCTTAATCTACTAATCAGCAGATTGAAGGACACCTAGGTTGTTTGCATTTCTTAGATTCTGTGAATAGTACTGTGATGAATGTTGAAATGCAGAATATCTTTTCTTCATATTGATTTCATTTATTTTTGATGTATAATCAAAAGTTAAGAAGTTCTGGTGTGCTACTGCACAGTAGGGTGAGCATAGAAAACAATATGTCCTGCAAATTTCAAAAAACAAGGAGACAGGATTTTGAAAGTTTTAACCATAAAGAAATGATAAACGTTGAGTAGACAGGTATGTGTAACCTGTGTATGTGTAACATTCTACAATGCATACATGTATAGGTACATTATATAATAACTCACTAATATGTACCATTTTATATTTTTTTAATTTCAACTGAAATAAATTAGAACAACAAAAATCAAAGAGTTCCAACATTGGATATTGCAAATAGACTCAGGCTGAATATTTGACATGTAGTGATAAAATGACAGTTAACTGTTATACCTCATCATATAATCAAGTAGAGTTGTGTGCTACATTGCTCTCATGAGAAATCCCTGGGTTTATAATTCTGCCTCAGCATATTTATTCAGAATTGCAGTGCTTACTGTGTACATTGATTATGTGCCCTCAACAATGTCTTTAAAAATGGTTAAATAAAGAAAGATTAACAGGAACATGGAATGAAACTAAGCTATGCAGAGACTCTGCTTTTGTGGCAAAATAAACAGACCCAGTGTTGATTAGCATTATGTTGGTATTATGATCTTTTAAATATGATTTATAAAAGAGAGTCTTCTGGAGGAGGAGGATATGCAGTATCTTAATTAAGAGTTTTTCAAAGAACAAAACCTTCCAATGTATAACACTCCCACCTTATCTAGTCTTGCAGGTTTGTAGGATTGTTTTGTATTTGTGATTATATTTTTAAAACTTCATGCAAATGTGTTGTTGAAACTGCAGGATTCATCTATTTTTTTTTCTAATGTGTATCAGAGTATTTATTATATGTGACACCTGGAAGCAAAATACTATTCTAGTTATTCTATCTAATCGTTGTATCATTCATTATTGAATTTGTATTGCATCTAGATGCAACAATATATGATCTAAAATCTAAAAATCCTTAAGGAACTTATTACTATCAAGAGAGTTCAACAAGTAACAGGAAAAACTTAGTCACTTAAATGTACTCTGCTACCTTCCGAATGATGATTGCTGTACCCAAATTCCAGTATGAATCAAATCATAAAGATAATCAAGTCCTTACATAGATGTTTTCTATTAAAAAGGGGGGGAACTCACCTGATTTTGACTCTTGCAATTTTAATATTCAAACTAATATGTGAATAAGTTTCATACATTATCTACTATATTTTTGTGTAGAAAAAAATAAAAGAATATGAGCTTTTCACTCATTACACAATATAACACAATGTAATGATATACTCTCTTACAAGTAAGAGAGAACATTCTGAAACTGAGATAGTTTGACTTGTTAGCCATTTGATCCATTGTATTGTTTTTAATTTTGAGTAATCAAATGACTTAAGAAAGCAATTATTAAAATTTTTGTGTCTATTCTAACTATTGCAAAAAAATGAAGTTTGTGACTTCACATATTTCTATCCTTTTAAATCGTATAAACATATTAATGTATCTGGAACAGTAAGTTACCTTCAGATGAGAAATTCACTATATGTCCTTTTGATGGGGGACAGACAGATGTGAATGGTGTGAACACAGGGTAAGGAAATAATTCTATAAAATGGGCCCAATGTACTGACCCCACATTCTTTCTTTTCCAAGAAGCAATTTCCCTACAGCCCTGCCTGACTTAAGTGGACAGGATATGTCACATTCTTCAGAAAACTACCTGTTATCTGCAGGAGAGATGCAGACCCAAAATAATGGCAATAAGAGGAACATAAGTTACCTGAAGGGTATGACTTTTTTGACCCTTTTCCACAGCCTAGATCCCCAAACTCAGGGAGATAAGAATAATTCCTCCAAACCATAAAATCTGTAAGAATTTATGCTTAAGAATTCAGTTAGAGCTGGTCAGCACAGGCACAGGGGACCTAGAGTGGTCATGATAGTAAGGACTTGAAAGTCTGATATTATCCTGGTGTTAGTCAAAAGATGGACCTGGGCGGGACTCTGGAAACTTCTCTGGGATCCCCCCAAAAAACCAGAATGTATGAGTGGCACATTGTCTCTCTCTACTCTGAGAGGACCCACTTTCTCCCTTCAGTGTGTCCCTCTCCCTTTTCCTGGCCCTTCAATGAATTCACACCTATTGCTTTGAGTGACATGTATGAAATCTTTCTCATTTGAATTGCAAGTAAGATTGTATTGAAAAGGAATCTTCACACTGCCTCATTTTCCCAGAAGGTCCCAGCTCTGTAACAGCTTGCATGTTTTCTACAGAGTCAATTCTGGGTGAAGACCGTCTTACAACTACTGCCAAACCAGAGGATTTCTAAGTGGCCTAGCTACTGTGTTGCATTTGGAAGAAAATGTCTATGCATAAAAAGGAAACTTAAAAAAAAAAAAGTCAATTGTGTTAATAGTGTTAATATTGAGAAATACTGTCAAACAAATTGTCAGATCATTTAATGCTTTCAAGGAGTGATAATGCAGATAGAATTAGCAAGAATAGCATATAGCTTTGGAGTCAGGCAGACCCAGAATGGAATTCTACCTCTGCCACTTTCCACAGTTGTATTTGAGCAAGTAATTAAATTCAGAATTCAGTTTAATCTATAGGCTAGAGATAGAATCTTCAAATTGTTTGGGAGAATAAATGCAATAATAGCTATTAAGTACTTGGAACACTAATGTGAAGTAAATAGTTGCTAATTTTGCAGATTTTGATGTTGTCATCCCCTTCTTAGCCATCAATATTACCATCATCATTATCACCATCAGCAGCAGCAGCAGCATTATCATGACCAACTTTTTGGGGAAAGTCTCCAATAATTAGTTCACATACAACTTTTTTTTTTAATCTGTAAATTTTATTTTATTTTATTGTTGGTTGTTCAAAACATTACATACTTCTTGATATATCATCTTTCACACTTTGCTTCAAGTGGGTTATGAACTCCCATTTTTAGCCCATATACAGATTGCAGAATCACATCAATTACACATCCATTGATTTACATATTGCCATACTAGTGACTGTCGTGTTCTGCTACCTTTCCTATCCTCTACTATCCCCCCTCCCCTCCCCTCCATCCCCTCTTCTCTCTCTACCCCCTCTACTGACCTTCATTCCTCCCCCTTGTATTATTTTTCCCTTTCCCCTCATTTCCTCTTGTATGTTCATTTGTATAACCCTGAAGGTCTCCTTCCATTTCCATGCAATTTCCCTTTTCTCTCCCTTTCCCTCCCACCTCTCATCTCTGTTTAATGTTAATCTTCTTCTCATGCTCTTCGACCCTACTCTGTTCTTAGTTACTCTCCTTATATCAAAGAAGACATTTGGCATTTGTTTTTTAGGGATTGGCTAGCTTCACTTAGCATAATCTGCTCTAGTGCCATCCATTTCCCTGCAAATTCTATGATATTGTCATTTTTTAATGCAGAGTAATACTCCATTGTGTATAAATGCCACATTTTTTTAATCCATTCCTCTATTGAAGGGCATCTGGGTTGGTTCCACAGTCTTGCTATTGTGAATTGAGCTGCTATGAACATCGATGTAGCAGTGTCCCTGTAGCATGCTCTTTTTAGGTCTTTAGGGAATAGACCAAGAAGGGGAATAGCTGGGTCAAATGGTGGCTCCATTCCCAGCTTTCCAAGAAGCAATTTCCCTACAGCCCTGCCTGACTTAAGTGGACAGGATATGTCACATTCTTCAGAAAACTACCTGTTATCTGCAGGAGAGATGCAGACCCAAAATAATGGCAATAAGAGGAACATAAGTTACCTGAAGGGTATGACTTTTTTGACCCTTTTCCACAGCCTAGATCCCCAAACTCAGGGAGATAAGAATAATTCCTCCAAACCATAAAATCTGTAAGAATTTATGCTTAAGAATTCAGTTAGAGCTGGTCAGCACAGGCACAGGGGACCTAGAGTGGTCATGATAGTAAGGACTTGAAAGTCTGATATTATCCTGGTGTTAGTCAAAAGATGGACCTGGGCGGGACTCTGGAAACTTCTCTGGGATCCCCCCAAAAAACCAGAATGTATGAGTGGCACATTGTCTCTCTCTACTCTGAGAGGACCCACTTTCTCCCTTCAGTGTGTCCCTCTCCCTTTTCCTGGCCCTTCAATGAATTCACACCTATTGCTTTGAGTGACATGTATGAAATCTTTCTCATTTGAATTGCAAGTAAGATTGTATTGAAAAGGAATCTTCACACTGCCTCATTTTCCCAGAAGGTCCCAGCTCTGTAACAGCTTGCATGTTTTCTACAGAGTCAATTCTGGGTGAAGACCGTCTTACAACTACTGCCAAACCAGAGGATTTCTAAGTGGCCTAGCTACTGTGTTGCATTTGGAAGAAAATGTCTATGCATAAAAAGGAAACTTAAAAAAAAAAAAGTCAATTGTGTTAATAGTGTTAATATTGAGAAATACTGTCAAACAAATTGTCAGATCATTTAATGCTTTCAAGGAGTGATAATGCAGATAGAATTAGCAAGAATAGCATATAGCTTTGGAGTCAGGCAGACCCAGAATGGAATTCTACCTCTGCCACTTTCCACAGTTGTATTTGAGCAAGTAATTAAATTCAGAATTCAGTTTAATCTATAGGCTAGAGATAGAATCTTCAAATTGTTTGGGAGAATAAATGCAATAATAGCTATTAAGTACTTGGAACACTAATGTGAAGTAAATAGTTGCTAATTTTGCAGATTTTGATGTTGTCATCCCCTTCTTAGCCATCAATATTACCATCATCATTATCACCATCAGCAGCAGCAGCAGCATTATCATGACCAACTTTTTGGGGAAAGTCTCCAATAATTAGTTCACATACAACTTTTTTTTTTAATCTGTAAATTTTATTTTATTTTATTGTTGGTTGTTCAAAACATTACATACTTCTTGATATATCATCTTTCACACTTTGCTTCAAGTGGGTTATGAACTCCCATTTTTAGCCCATATACAGATTGCAGAATCACATCAATTACACATCCATTGATTTACATATTGCCATACTAGTGACTGTCGTGTTCTGCTACCTTTCCTATCCTCTACTATCCCCCCTCCCCTCCCCTCC
>NW_026000211.1:16671257-16763560 GCF_001458135.2 Marmota marmota marmota | reverse complement strand
TGCTATGGCGGGCCCCAGGCTCCTTGCCGGAGTGTCCGAAGGGAGGGGTGGGACTGGTCTGTCTCTGGTTGGTTTCAGCTCCCGGTTCACTATTTCATGAAGGCTTTGCGAGAGACCTCTTCCTAGAGTCCCTGCACCGCTCCTGCTGCGCTGAGCCTCGGAGGCTATCCACCCTGACGCGGGGGCCGCGTGCAGGCAGCCGACAGTCGACAGTCGCCGAGTCGCGCGGGCAGCGGCTGGCGGGTCTGGACCTCTGCGCTGCGTGGCGGAGATTCACTCGTCTAGCACAAACTGTCACCTCCAAAAATCCTACCAATTCCCGGCCGGTCTCTCTTTAGTGGAATTTTGCTAGGAGTTTCTCAGCAGGTCGAATCTAAGCGTATCCATGTGTCTCTCTGACCCCGTTGTTGAGGAGGTACTGAAAGCGCTGCCTCCCCACTCGCCGCCATGTTGGATCCGTCACAACTTTTAATAATACAATGATGCATCACTAAAATGGGCATACTGGAGACTCCACCGATTTGCCAATTGCTTCACTATGAAGCATATATAGAAATCAATAATCAAACCATGAGGGTCTAGCAATATAAGGGCTTATGTTTGTGATTCAAGATGATCTCTAAGCAATTTAGGCAGTTGTCACTACCCTGAAATTCTTTGTCTTCTTGTCTACTCTCCTTACTGGGCAGCTCTTTCCCTCAAGAATAAAATATAATTTCTTCCAGCATCATATCTACATTACAGATGGAATAGAAAACAAAAAATAGAGACATAAATAGAAGAAAATTATATAAACCAACCAAGCCTGCCCCTACCATCAGCTTGTTGAGAGCCTGGCTTGGGGCTTCTGCTTACATGTCATTAAAAGAGTGAGGTCACCTGACTGATCCTAGCTGGAATGGAGACTTCAAGGGCTGACAATAGAACATTCAGTTCATGTAAGTAGAAAGAGGCCAAGAAATCCCTGCTGAGATGTGACCTAGTGTCTGTTGCCACAGGAGAACAGAATAAGACTGATGTAACCTAGGACAGAAATCAGGTAGTCCCTGGGTCTTCTTGAGAATTATTTCATCTTCTAGAAATATGTTCCTGGATTGAAAGAGAAAAGACCTAACTAAATAAACTAATAATCATAAGGTCCTGCTGAGGAAGAAATAGAGATATTTATTTTCAAATAAGCTTTAGTAGTTTGAATTTCTTGGGGGAAAGAATAACTCATGGTTATCTAGATAATCATTTGTTTTATTGTTAAAATTTTGAGATAATTGCAGGCACACCTGAAATCATTAGAAAGGGTAAGGAGGAGGACTTCCACGTAGTCTCATTCCAGTTTCCCATCATGATCACTTTTCTCTTATAAACTCTAGGACATATTCACAACAAAAATGCAAGATTATTATTTAGATTTCTCCAACTTTACTTGTATTCATTTGTGCATGTATGTTTGTGGGTGTGTTTACCTCTATACAATTTTATGCATGTGTACATTTGTATATTCAATAGAACAGTCAGGACATAGAACAGGTACATCAATCATCACAAGGCTTCTCAAACAGCCTCAACACCATTTCAAACCCTACCTCGTGGCAATCACTACTTTTTCTCCATATCTAAAAGTTTCTTTTTAGAAAATATTTTGTAAACGAATTCATAATAGTGTAACCTTTTGAGAGTGACTTTTTTATTTTTCATTTTCAACCAAGTTGTTGGGTATGTCAATAATTTGTTCCTCTTTATTACTGAATGTTTATTTTGTGATATAGACGTTTATACATTATTTATTATTTTATTTATTTATTTATTTAGTGACTGTAGTGTTCTTCATATTATTCTTTTGATAGATACAGAATACAAATGATATTCATCCTTGGTAATGATGACTTTTCTCTATTTTTATTTTTTTTAGACTTTTGAATGGTTTAGAGTTTTATTGCATTTACTTTCATTATCAAGATTTTGGTGGCATTTTCTGTTTTTCTATTCTAATTTTCATTGACTCCTACTCTGTTCTGCTCTTTATTTCCTTTTCCTTTTATGTGACTTGGGCTTTTGGGCTCTTCTTTAAAGATTCTTACCTGGGATCTTAAATTATTAATTTTCTCTCATCTAAGGTAAACATTTAATGTTATTAATTTCCTGCCCAATACTACTTAACTTCAGCTGTATTTTCAGCTTCATTCAGGTCTGTATTATCTATATTGGTGACTATTTCATGGATGCTTGAAAAAATATTTGGTTTTTGGGAAAATATTTTTTATAGGAAAATTCGATTCTATTGGTAGATTTTGTTGTCCAAAACTTCTAAATATTTGGTAATTTTCTGTCCAGTAATTTTAATGATAGCTGAGAAGAGATAATTGAAACCACAAACAACAACTATGAAATTGTCAATTTCTCCTTTAAAGTCCAGTAGTTTTTGCTTCATATATATATTGGAGTTTTCATATTTCATACTTATCTCAATCATTATGTCTTAATGGTGGAATTATCTTTTAATTCTTACATACTATTCCTCTTTATTTAGTAATTTACTTTTCCTTCACTGAATTACCAAATATTAATACAAACTTGGCTTGGTAATTGATATTTACATTATTTTTTTACTTTTTCAAAAAAAGTCAGTCTATGCTGTTGAATCTGAATTTGGTGTGTGTTTTTATGGACAGTATAGAGTTCAGTCATGTTTTTCCATTTACTGTGTGTTTTAATTAGTTCATTTAGGTAATTTATATTTAGGATAATTTATTGAGATGCTAGAGCTCTGCCATTGTATTTGTTTTGTTAATTCATTTTGTTTTCTCTTAGTGTTGTGTTCTTCTTTTGTTGTTGTTGTTGTTGTTTGTTTTTTATTCTACTTCTGTGGGCTACTTGAACCTATTTTTTTAAATTTCATTAGATTTACTTAGAGTGTTTTTCAATGTCTCTGGGATTTTTAAAATAAAAATTTCTAAATTCCAAACCACACTTCCAATTTCATGCTTGCTACTACAGGGAAAAATAATTTAATAATCTTAAGAAACTGAAAACTTAATTTGTCAAAATCACTCCTTGGTAAACACAGGTTATGCAGATGCCTGTCTATACTACCTCCTAAATTTAGGGTAAGACATTAATTTTTCAGATATGCAAATGATAATAATTAGCTATTTTTCTTCTGTATGTCAAATTCTGTTTGCTTTTATAAAATAATGTCATGAACCTATTGCTTTTGTTAGTAGGGCATGTTAATTATCATGCATCAAGAAAACTTTTGTAGAAACCTATATGTGTAAAGGCTGCTTATGTCCCCATAGTCCATGATCTTAGAGCTGGTGTTAGTTTGATGTCCACCTCATACCCTATGTCAAAACATGTAGTCATCTCCAATATTATGTCTTCCCTTCTTTCTCAACATGCTGTAGCATTTCTGAGTGTTTGCTGGGAAAAAGAAGAAGCTTTTGTTTCTAGATTTTCTTAAATTTACTTTTGACCAAGATGCTAATTCTAACCAACAGGATGTAAAAAGTAAGTGGAATACATACCCTTAAGAGAGGGGTTCTTAAAGAGAACATCAGAGTCTTCTACTTCTTCTCTGTTTCCCATTAGCTACGTTTCTGGATTCAGTTGGAGCCAGCACAACTGTTTTGAACAATGATATATTGGTAAAAGTCCAGAAAGCAACATAAAAGACTGTTAGATCCTGTGGACCAAGGTCCTGGACTTGCTGTGATTATGTTAAAGAGAAATAAACTTGTGTCACGTTAAGGTATATTTATGTTTTATATCACTAGCAGCTGATCATGCTAATAATATACTGCTCAATACTAGTTACACTTAAATGCCTCTTCCATATCAAAACTTGCTTTATTCATATAAAGTATCTGTAACACTTATTATTATATAGCAACAATTCAATCATTTAAAGACTATGTTTATCATTTTACATTTTTGCTTACAGCATTTCAATAACTTGCCACTTATATTAAGTTCAAGGCCAAATGATTCACAATATTTTCATCATTCCATTGAAAGAGTCATTGAAGCATGCCTCTTCAACTCAACAGTCTTGGTACTTTCCTCCTCTTCCTTACTTCTTTCAGCTCTCAAAACTGCAGCCCTATTTTGTAATTAGTTATATTACATTCTTGTACATGTCTTTTGATCATGATTTGCTTCTCCTACAGATTCTCCTGCCAAATTTCAAACTCTGGTATTTTCTATATCTTTTATTCAACTTATCATTTTTACTTCTCAGATCAAATATTTATTCCTTAGAAAAAATATTCTTGATACCTTTCTTGATATAAGAGACTTTTATTTAATACTTTCATTAAGATACTTTCCTTACAACCTCAGTATTACCTACTCTTTCAATTCAAGTCAATCTCTCTCTGTTTGAATAGGAACTTCATGCATGCACAGTTTATGTTTCTTGCTTTTTCCTTTGGTGATATTACCAGAACAACATTTAGCATGTAATAAGATGATTAGTTAAAGTTTTTAAATGGATGACTGAAAACAAACTGATGAACTATTCTTTTTATAAATATGAATTTTGATACTTGGTTCACAGACCTTCTCTTTACAATATGTTATGTAAAAACATACTTGGATAGCTTAAAGATCTCTGGAATACACACTTCATAGCTTGGTCTCTCTGCTTCTTGAACAACTAGTCCGCACTTCCCCATTCTGTTTCATTTATATAATATCACCATCCTACCATGAAGTTTGATATGGTCAAAATGTCAACCATGAAGCACTTTGAAAAAAGCCACCTGTATTTTTTTTCTGAATTATTTCCACTGCATTATTCTTAACATTAATACGATTGTAATTTTCTGTTTTGAAATCCACCACTGCACTGGATTATGTCACAGGTAATTTGTAAACTACTACAGAATATACGTCAGGAAGAAAAAAATGCAAACCTAGATGTAGACAGCTATCAGTGTTCTGTGTGACTGCTGCTAACCTGCTGACTGGTTTGGACAGCATCTCTCTTCAAATGGGGCTTTGGTATTGGACAGATATCTAATGTCCCTTAAGTGTTTTGTCTTTGATTATGCACCTAAAAATACTTAACTCCAAATCCAGGCAAAGGATTTAGAATCTTTTCTCTTGAAATACCAGAATTATATAGAGGTTACATAAGGAGATAATAAGCAAATGGGAATTAGGAACATTTCATAATCTGTCAATTTATTTAGTCAACAATGTCATCAATGAATTGTTTTCCATTTTGGCATCTCCACATATTAGTATTACCTTTCCTCATAGTGATGAGATGGTTTTAGCACTTCTAGGCATTATTTGAAGGCAGGATGATATACAGTGAAGAAGAGACATGTTTCCAACTATAAAAATACTTGCATCATCAAGGAAAATCTATCTCAGAGGCTGACCAGAACATTTCTGTTCCAGAGGATAATACTGAGGCCTACATGCAACATCGATCTAATTGATAGCAAGGAGAATAAAGCCACAGTGATCTATTAGATTGTCTGAGGTTCTTTATTTGGAATAGGGTAGTTAAGACTTTCTTTAAGTAAATATATGGTGTGACACCTCCACAAAATTGTACTTTGCTAGGAAAAAAAAAAAGAAAGAAAATTTGGTTCTTGATAGAACCAACAAGAGGAAATTGGTGTGGAGAACTTACGGAAGCAAGAGTTTGAAGAGGGAGAATGTGGTTAATTAAATACAATGCTTCTGATATAAAGCAAGACACAGAAATTAGCAAAACCATTGCATTAACAAGATGAATATCATTAATAACTTTGGTCAAAGACATTTATGACTTGGTGGGAGAGTCCATCCTTGGAAAGTTGTTACACTATCTCAAAAACAACACTTTTTACAAGATGTTAATGTGCAAAGCTGATTCTGTTACACTCACACATCAATGCTTTTTAGTCGTCAGCTGACCAAGCTGGCAAGATGAGCTGGGTTTAAAGGAGCTGGCTGTATCAATAACTAAGAAAATGACGAAGAAACCATGCAACAAGGGTGGGACTGCTCAGTAACCCCAAGGGTCAGCTCCACGCTGGGCAGCACTGGAAAGAGAGAGTGCACACGGATTCTTTTTATTTTATAGAGGGGGGACACACAAGGGAGGTTCAATGGAATCTTCTTCACCAAATAAGGTAGGGACTAGGGTTTTATGATGTCTTGTGGACAGCAGACTGATTATCATCTTGGCATCTCAGGTGCTGCGTGGGATCACAGGCAGAGGGAGAGGAAAGGCACATTTGCGTCACACAGCCCAATCAGTGCACAATGCCAGACCAGTCCCCTCATACGCTCAAATGCGCATAGTTCACACACACAGCCCATGGATGGCTCGATACAGCTTTTTGCCTTAGAAGAAGAAAAAGGAAATAGAATACATCCAGTGATTAAAAGGACAGAATTTCTTGTGTTGACCTTAAATAGACGTATTAAGTGTGTGCTATTTCTTGAGCTACTCTAGTTGGACTTCAGGAAAATAACATAAAAACAATCCTTTGAAGAAACACCTTATAAATAATGGTTGTTTTTACTTTGGATGGAAATACAATTTTATGGCATGTTGTGGAATTTATATTATACATTTATCCTAAAAAGACAGATTTTTCTATAAGACAACAGATGAATTCCCTAGAGGTTATTCAGCACTTTCTGCATGGTGATACACAAAGCATACTTTAAGAACATGATGTAAGGGAGGCAGTTAGTTTTAAGGACGGTCTAGTGTCGAACACTTAGAAAAGGAGTATTTTAAGAACTGTTGTGAATATTCATAATATCACATTAGCATATACAATTATTGTCAGCTCCATAACTAAGCATGCTGTTATCTCTCTAGCATAGTTAATATTTCATAAAATGTTCTGATACACTGCAGGGTTACCAACACTGTCTTTAATGTAACATTTTTCTTTGAAGGACTGAAACCAAGCGGTCTCTCTAGGGCATCATAAATCTTAGTTTTCATTTAGAATATAGAAACCATAAAGAACATAAAACAATATTTAAGCCTCAGAGAAGACCAATTTCCAATACAAAATGGGATTGTTATGACAGTAAAGGAATGAGCAGATGAGAATAGGAACACTCCAATTTACACAAGGCTACCAGAAACAAAATAAAGGAGGCCCGGGAGCCCCAGGGACCATACATGATAGAGCAGTGACCGGGAAACTGAAATGGTCCACAAGGACTCCATTTTTTTCAGCCATCTGTAAAAAGTACTATAGAATATAAAAATTTAAATGATATTGCTAAAGACAGATGCTCAAATGATTCTAAATTGTAGATTTGCAGACTTTATGTGAATTAAGTTAAAAAGTCATCATTTCAGGTAAATATACAATAAAAATAATATGATTTGCAAAGCTTTGAGGTAAAATAATTGCATGGGATTAAGCCATCATACATTATAATTCCCTCAGTATATGCAACATCTTTAAACTTTTGAAGCCATTAAAGCATAGCAGGAATTTAATGGGATATCTAATTTTGTGCACATCTATTTCATGATTCATTTCTTAAAAGTTCTTGTTCACCAAAACATGGATAAAGAACTTTCAAACTGTTTATTTTCTATGAGCACATTGTTATTCTTCTACATATCCCTTGGGATTCATAGACATTACAAAGATGGATTTTCTTACAAACATCAAAGAGCATCTCCATTAATATGTCTAAGAACTAGAAATATTTTCTGCAAACCTTTATTATGTTGAATAGCCTAAATACATCCATATACTTCCTTGTTATCTTAGGTAAAATAAGGAAATTTTATTAAGTAATAATCAGTTTAATCACCAACAGAAATTAATCAGAAGTAAAACTTAGTTAAATGGAATTTAATAAGCACATATAATATGTAAATCACTCCTTAATGTACTAGGTTTTTTAACACATTTTATCTTTATAATAACTTTGTGAGATATTGACAACTTTTAAACGGGTTTTGTAAGTTTGTTAACCAGAGAATAGATAATTTATGTCACTGAATACATTGAAGAGCTTAATCTTAGGTAGTCTGGCTCCAAAATCTGCAACTCTGATGAGTATGTTATTTCGTAAACTTGCTTGTGAATGGTTTTGACTCATAGGTGAGTAAGCCACATTATTATTTTTATCTATTATTGTAAATAGTAATGGCATAGCATATAGAAATTATTAATATGATGCAATTTAAGGATTTATAAGAAAAAAGTTCCCATTCTTCCTTCTTCTCTTTCTTTGTTTTTGTTCTCAATTCATTAATAAATGGCTAATTCCATTTGCTTAAACTGGTACAGTAAATTTAAAATACTTATGGGTAGAGAAATAATTCACATTGGGATTAATCACCTATTCTATTTATAAATATCCTAAAATGTGATCAAAGGACACTTAGTATTAAATAACCACATGAGCTAACTATTAAAGCATATGTGCATATACCCTATTTCTACAGGTGGAGGATAAGAGTGAGTGTGAAATAAGATTTCTGGTAATATGAATGTACTAAATGATTCCAAACTCTATATATCATTTGAATAAATTGTAGGTATTTTCTTAAAAGTATGATTTCGTGTGAGCATGAAGACATTAGATTCCTTAAATAGTTATGATACCACTGAAGTTGGAATAGTGTATATGCAGAAAAAAAAGGAAAATGGCAATAGATTATCACATACATTTAAATGCCACTAAAAAGTTCCGTTGACTACAGGAAGAATGTAAATAATTAATTTTTCCCCAGAACTAAATATGTGTAAATATTATAAAACATCATCAATGATTTACAGCATTCTAAAATTTTGAGACTATTATTATTTTTAAGATTGTTGTTTACCAAAAATGTGATATTTAACTCCAACTACATTAAAATTTTTGCAAGTTAATATTAATTTGATTATTACCAGACAAATAAACTAAAATGATTTTTAAATGACATTTTTCTTTATGAAGAGTCATTAACACTTAACACTTTAAATATGTATATAACCAACTAGCATTTTAAAGTCTTTGACATGTTCAGTTTCCTATTATAAATTATCATTGACAAGGAAATTGCTTTATATTTTGTGAATTTCCAAAACAAAATGAAGACCTACACATACTCAAATTGCCCAACATTTAAAAATATAACTGCCTATAAAAGTATAAAATTTTGTGGCAAGGAGGTAAAAGGAAATTAAAGGAAAATGCAACAGATTTTAAAATTTCTTTCTTACTCAAATGATCCAATTTGAGCTGGAATACAACCCATGCAATCTGCAGGGTGTCAGTAAGAAACAGAGCAGCAGATGAGTAGGAACTGACATCTGTGGCTTGGGAAAAAAATTGGCAAGGAGAGCAGAAAACAAGTAGTTAAAGAGCTCTAAATGGCCGTAAAAATTTAGTCTTCTGCAAAACATAGGGCAATTCAAATTCTTACTTTTATTTTCTTCCCCTATTAAGTAATACATATTTGGGAGGGTAGCTAAAAATAAGAGACATAATAAAATGCTGAAAATGATACAGAAGAATAGCACTACAAAGAAGTATTTCTTTTATAGAGTTGGAAAATTAAAATATTTAATATAAATCAGCAATACTTTGGAAAATAAGCTTCACCTTCTATCAATGACATTGTTGCAAAACTTATAGGATACTTCTTAAAGAACTTTCTAAGAATTTGGTAATTTTTTCAAAATATAACCCCCTGAGAAGTTCAGCACATTGCCTTTATGTTAATTTGTATTAGTTGCAATAAAAGTAAAATATCAAGATGACTAGATAGAAGAGATATTAAATCAATATAGGACCCATGATTTATGATACTGAAATAGTTTTAAGTCCAATTAGAATGGACATGCATAGATTTATTACCATAAATCAAAATTCATCCTATTACCAGTCACAAATGAAAGCTTGAGAATACATGCCTTTGATGGTAGAAATAAACAAAGAAATGGTAAAGCAAAGTGCTTTTCTATTGTGATTTTAAACCAATCATCCCTTTGTTACTTATAGGAATAAATTAAACCACATATGACATTATCTTATGATTAAAGACGTTTGAATAAAATTATAATTTAATTTAGAATTTAGAATTCTGAATTGGGTCCCATTCTCCAAATTCTTATTTTCTGTGTGTTGTCAGGTGAGGGAAATGGAAGGAGATTAGTAAATGATTTGTGATCATGTGGATTTTTTTGATCTAGTTTATGATGAGTTGTGCACATAATAAATTAGAGTAGCTTTAATTTTTTGCTTTTTCTGATAATAGACACTACATAACAAAGAATTTTTATTATTCTTGCTGTAAACTATACATTTTTTTGTATAATTTTGAAACCATTTATTTTGTTTCAGTGGGATATTATAAGAGAGCTAACAAACAAAAATACTACAAAATCATTCTTAGTTCTTCAAATTTTCACAGTGAGAACAGCTTAGTAATACAAAATTCAACCTACAGAGTATCATAGTGGAAATAGCAATATTATTAAAATATTGTGATTATGAAACACTTTGCTTGCATAATGTTAAATTTTGGAAATATTCTGAAATTGGATATTTAACATTTTAAGTCTTATATGTTACCCATCTTGCAAAATGAATTAGAATATTTATGCATGTGTTCTTTCTTAGCCCATTCTAAACAGTACTCAGTAACATTCTGCTAAATGGTCTCTGCTAATTGATCTGTAAGCTGTGCTGAAGAAAATGTTGATTATTTCAGTGAATTTATTTTAAGGCTACAATTCTTTATTCTCTTAAGAATCAGCTAAATATCTCCAGTGGATCCAGATAGTCTTCACTACTTTAATTTGGATTGAGCCATCTATAATTATTACTGCAGTAGGTCAACACTTCTACCATGGCCTTCGGCTGTATTTGTAAGGTCACTTAATTCCTCACAGCTTACTTCCCAATGTCTGGCATTTCTATCCTGGGATATGTCTTATTGGCATCCAAATAAAATACTCTTGAAGCAATGGATTGTTTTTATGGATTAATGCAAAGTTGTTTCAAGACACTTGAATTACAAAAAGGCTATTTGTTGATACAGAAAGCTTTAGATATTGCAAATCATACCATTAAATATGTTTATTTATTTTTTTTAAATTAGAGGAAGGGACTCACTACGTGTGGTGTACAATAGGCTATCAACAAGTATTTGTTGATTGACTACATGAACTGATAGTAAATAGATTGGCTTCTCTTATCTTAAGGGTAATTATTACTGCAGATTCCCAGATTATCTGAATGGAACTTTTTACTTCTAGTTTTCATTAATAATTTTTAAAATCATGTACAGTTTGTCTCTGCTTGGTGGGGCACTGTGCTTCTACAGGCATTTAACAAATGTTTTTTAAGTGCTTATAATGTGCCAATGTGTAAGATAGAGTTATTTTACAGCTGGCCAAGAAAAGAGACTACATATAGTGATTGAGCACTGAATCTTTGCAAGATAAGAATGAGAGGCCTAACAATTTTTAATGAGTTTGAAGTTTGAATCCTCTCTGATGACAGATCAGGCTTGTTCATTTATTGATGATTCTTATCTTATATAATCTGTTAGGAAGCTTGACTTGGCTACATTACCTGAGAGATGTAAATGACTCCATTGAAAACTTTCGTGGGAATTCTCTTGAAAGTAAGATTTCTTGCACAGATTGTGGTGGTTCCTACTCCAGATGAAGCACATTCTGTTTTTCTGAAAAATATCCTAGGATGCTGTGCCCTCAGTTCCCCCAAACCCCTCCACTTGCTTGTGTTTTCCTCCTTCTAAAGTACCATATGGTTTACCTTTAATAAAGTCTTACATGAAATTGCTCTGTGGTGTTTTGTGAGTATTTTCAATTATACTGAGTGTATAATCTTTGCTGCCAACTATAGAATGAGTTGATGGAATTGCAACATTGTACAAAGACAGAGGTTGTACTTTTTTGCATTCAGGGTTCTCTTTCTGCCTGATTCTGCTCTCTGTAAACATGGTCTTGGTCTTCTCCCACACCTTTAAGTAGGTATGTCATTTTCCATGCAGAATTAATCAAATAAATCTTATTCAATTTGCTCTATATTTTCTTACAAGTATTTCACTCTTTTGTAAACTGTGCTTTGTTAAGGGGATTTGGAAAGCCATTTTTTTTTTTGTCCAGGACAGCAAGATACCCCATTAAAAAGAACTCAAAAAACACTGGTAAGAAGGGCTCCCACCTAGTTAAAACACACTGTGAACATTGTTTGCCTCTCTTTATGCCCGCCCCCATAGAGGTTTAAAGATTTTGTTAATGAAAACATGCATTTGATAATTAAAAGGAAATAAATTTAGTCCTATGGTATGGGCATTTACAGTCTTACATGACTCTAAGTGGATATCACAATTAACACCTGGAAAATTTGTATTTATTATCTAAGAAAGAAACACAGACTTTGAGAACATTAAATATTCTTTGATTTATTGCAAACAATACTTACCTTAATAAATATACAAACTGTTCAAATTAAATAATGAAGTTGATATTTTTCAAATAACATTTAAATTTATATTAGATCTATATTTCAAAACATAGTGCTGGGGATTGAAAAAATTTAAGAACTCGTTTGGCATTTATATTCAGTACTGTAAATAAAACTTTTAATATTATTTTGAATTAATCATGATAAAATATATTTTACTCATTATTGAATATCATAGTAATGAAAGTAGCTATTAAAAACTTAACTGAAAAAATAAGCCATACATTTATCGGTTTATTTGTAGAAATAAACCAGTGGGTCAGTTTGGTGGCTAGGATGACTAAATAGGTTGATACAAGTACAATATGAAGGCTTGCTCTCTCATTTATCTGATGGTTGATACAGGCTATAGGCTGAAATCTGAGTGGGGCCTGCTAGTTGGAACAGTTATGTGGGGACTCTTCTTGTAGTTACACAGCTCTCTCAGAGCCTACAGGCTACTTTCCAGAAACAAGCATCTCAAAAGAACAAAGCAAAAGCTCAAGAAAAAATGTGGATAACTGGCTTTTGAAAGTACATATTTCTACTTCGCCATGCTGCACTGAGTAAGACAGAAACAGTAATTCAACCAAGTTCAAGAAGAATGGACCCTTCTAGTCAACAGTAGGAGTAATGATGTCGCACTATGCAAATAGCATTTATAGCATTATTCAGGGATGCAATTAGGCACATATCACTCTTAATCCCCTAGGCTTAATTCCTTAACCATAAATTTTCATTGCAGTTAATCTCTGATTGGCTAAAGCACATTTCCCATAAGTTTCCTAAGAAATAGCTGATGGATTATGAATTCATGGGAACTTCCCAGAAAGTAATGCAAAGAGAAACAGATGATAGAGAGACAGATCAATAGATAGATAGATGATAGAGCACATATTTAGAGAACAAAAATTAATATAAAAATTAAATAGTGGGAGATCCAGAAAAATAAACCATAATTAATGGAGGGAAAGAATCATCAAAGAAATATGAGAATATAATTCTAAGCAATTGCCATGGTTTTAATATGTTTGTCTCCTCCAAAATTTACATTGAAACTTACACGAATGTAGTAGTATTGGGAGGTGTGGTTTTTGGAAGGTGACTGAGTAATGAGGACTCTACGTGCTTGAATGGGATTATCCCTCATAACAGGGCTTGATAGAAGGAATTTACCCCCCTTTTGGCCTTTCACCTTCTGATATGTGAGGACACAGTGTTCCTTCTCTCTGGAGGAAGTAGTGTTTAAGGCACCATATTGATGGTAAAAATCAGGCCCTTACCATGGCACAAAACTGTCAAACCATGTATCTTGAGCTTCAAAGCCAACAGAAAGATGAGAAATACATTTCTCTTCTGTATGAATGACACAGAGTGTGATATTTTGTCATAGCTGCACAAAATAAACAAAATCAGAAATTTGTACCAGAAGATTGTGGTGTTTCAAATACCTGAAAATGTAGAAATGGTTTTGGAACTAAGTACCAATTAGAAGCTATAACAACTTTGAAATGAATGTTGGAAAAAATCTGGGATGTCATGAGGAGAGCGTTAAAGGCAATTCTTGTAAGTCTCAGAAGGAGAGCTGTGAGATAGCCACATTCTCCTTAGAGATTTCTTAAGTAGGTCATGAGCAGAATGTGAAGGCTATTCTGATATATCTTAGATGATACAGATGAATAAGGTATTAGAACCTGGAGGAAAGGCCACTCTTGTTAAAATGGCAAAGATTTTATTGAATTATTTCCATGTCCTAGTATTTCATGGAAGGTAGACCTTCAGCGTGATGAACTAGGATATATTGTATAAGAACGCTACAAGCAGCAAAGTGTCTGTGATACTGCATACGTTCTCTTAACTGCATATAGCAAAATGTGGGAAGAGACAAAGGATTGAAGGACAGCTTTCATATATAAGCTCTTCAAATCATAATGGTTTTACATCATGATAAATGGATGGAATACATCTAATTTTCTAAACATCATAGTTTAACCTAGTCTACCTCAAACATACTCAGAATATTTACTTCAGACTGTAGTTGTCAAAAATCATCTAACATAAGCCCTATTTTTAATCAGCTTTTTTCACTGCTGTGACTAAATGATCTAACCAGAACAACTGTAGAGGAGGAAAGGTTTACTTGGAAGCTTATGGTTTCAGAGGTCTCAGTCCACAGATAGGCAGGTCCATTCCTTGGGGCTCAAGGTGAGGCTGAACATCATGGTGGAAGATGATGGCAGAGTCAAGTAACTCACATGGTGATTAGAAAACACAGAGAGAGACTCCACTAGCCAGATACAAAATATATACCCCATAGCCATGATTTCAATGAACTACTTTCTCTAGCCACACCCCACCTGCCTCCAGTTATCACTCAGTACATCCCATCAGAGATTAATTCAATGATTAGGTTAAGGCTATAACTCATTTCTCCTCCAAACCATCTTTCATTGTCTTACAGGTGAGCTTTTGCAGGACACCACATCTAAACCATAACATGAAGTATTGAACATCTCAGGGATTCATTGGATTCTTGTATCTTCAAAAAAATGGCAATATAGTACATTTCTTAATATTTGTTGTTGATGCTCATGATTGCATAACTAACTGGGAACTACAGATTACTGCCACAACTGCCAATCAATAGCGTAGGGAAATATCAAAATTTGAAATATAGTTTCTGCTGAATATGTATAACTTTTTTCACCATCATAAAAGTTTTTTAAAAAATAAGTAGAACCTTCAGTTATGGTTTGAAAAGGAGGTACCTCCCAAGCATCTGTGTTAATGCAGAAATATCTGGAGGTGAAATGATTGGATAGAGAAAGTTATAACCTAATCAGTCCATCCTAGTGTAAATGAACTGACTGAGGGTATCTATAGGCAAGTGGGGTATGTTTGGAAGATGGAGGTCAGTGGGGGCCCATGCCCTGAAATTGTGCATCTGCCTGATGGCTCTTCCCCCTTCCCCAACCTCTGATTTCTGGCTGCCACAGGTAAGCAGCTTTTCTCCACCATGCTCTTCAGTCATCATATTCCGCCTCATCTTGGGCCCATAGCAATGCAATCAACCATCTAGAGACTGAGACCTCTGAAACAATGAATCCCAAATAAGCATTTTCTCCTCTAAGTGGTTCTTGTTTTGGACATATTGATGCAAAACTGATAAAACACCATTATACATTGTGGTCCAACTATAATTTAAAAGGAAGCAATTTTGGAAAAATATTTGGAAAATTCTCAATTCTCTCTGGTCATGTAAGGAATTAAAAAGTGTGTTTAGGAGAGAAAACTAAGGCTATGATCAAGTAACCATTTGATAAGATTTATATGGACAGAAGAAAATCAGCTGCTATTCATCTAGACAATATACGAATGACCCTAACAGCATTTTAGAGGTCTTCAAATCTGCCATACTCTTAATAGACTCAGAGTTCCAGGGCCAATGGATGGAACAATTTAGAGGCAGGGAATTGAAGGCATTTGTGGAACCTTGGAGCTCCCTGGGCATGGCCACCTCATGTCTGCTTTTCACATTCAAGTGCAGCAGTTCTGGGCTGCCCAACTGTGGCTCAGGCAGGGAAAGGCAGTGCTCAGGTCATCACTCCAGAGGCACAAGTTATAAACTTTGGTGCTTGTTGAAACCTAACCCCTCAATGCAACAGTATTGGGAGACAGTTGCTTTGGGAGGTGAGTGAGTCATGAAGTCATGAGGGTAAACCATCATGAATGGAAATATATGCCTTTTGCGAAAGGGATTCACAGACATTTTACCACTTTTTGGCCAACTGCCTTCAGCTATGAGAATACATAATTTTCCTTCCTTCCGGATGGCATTCAAGGCACTATGTTGGAAGTGGAGACCAGAATCTCATAAGGTACTAAACCAAACAGTGACTTAATAAGACTTCCCAGCCTCTAGAACTGTTGGAAATAAATTTGTATTCTTTATTAATTCCCTACTGTGTAGTACTTTGTTGTAGTAACAAAAAGAGACTAAGGCAGAAATGCAGAACATGATTCTTTTAGTTAAAGCAGAAGCATCTATCCATGTGCCCAGGATGACAAATTTAAAAGACACAGATAAAGCTGGGCACAGAAGACCATGCCTATAATCTCAGCTACTTTGAAGGTTGAGGCAGGATGATGCAATTTTGAGGCCCGGCTAGTCACTTAACAAGCCCCTATCTTAAAATTAAAATTAAATAGAAAGGGGAATATAGCTTAGTGGTTAAGAACCATTGTACTGAATCCCCTATACTAAAATAAATAATTAAATAAATAAATGGCATCTATCAAAACATATCGCAACTTTCAGAACTATTTATTTTTTTAATTTGTTTTAATTAGTTACACAGGACAGTACAATGACTTTGACATATCATACATTTGAATCACATGATACAATAAAAGAACAAGTGTTGTTTTTTTTTGTTTTGTTTTGTTTTGTTTTTTGTTGTTTTTATGGTGCTGGGGATTGAACCCAGGGCCTTGTGCATGCAAGGCAAGCACTCTACCAACTGAGCTATATCCCCAGCCCCAGAACTTTATAAAAACTGCAAAATAGTCCTGATAGAATCATATTTAGGGTGCCAATTGTTTAAATGCTTTGTGTACTTTCAGTGTAATCTTTCTGAAACAATTAATGAAAAAAGAATTCAATGAAATAAAAAAGCCAGTATCATTCTAAACAGAGGAAATACTGAAGGCACTCCCTCTAAAATCTGGAACAGACAGGGATGCCCTCTCTCACCACTTCTATTCAACATAGTTCTTGAAACACTGGCCAGAGCAATTATACAGATTAAAGAAATTAAAGGAATAACTATAGGAAAAGAAGAACTTAAACTAGCACTATTTGCTGATGATATGATTCTATACCTATAAGACCCAAAAAACTCTACCAAGAAACTTCTAGAACAAGTAAATGAATTCAGCAAAGTGGCAGGAAATAAAAATTTCTTTGAGTAAAATATGTGAGTCTAAGTGGAGAAGAAAATTACATATATTATAGCAAACTTGTAAGTGATGAAATACTTTGAGAAATATAAAATTATAAAATACATAATCTAGTAATCTACATTCCATAAATAAATATAAAGATAGAAAGATAACTTGGAAAGAGCTACTATCCACCTGGGGTAAGGAAAATGCAGTGAACAACAACTTTGTTGTGAAACAATGCACTGTGTAGGCCCATTGAGACTCAGCAACAGGCTAGTTCATACTGTCCTGGGCTTTATGTCAGGACCTATGAACTGACAACTAAACTTCTCCCCAGGGTCAGCTCAACCCCTTAAAGTTCCAAACTCTAAGCTAAGATCATAGTTCAGGATTCCAGGCCAGTGCTGATGGCCCCATATTCCAGTTCTGTCCCAATTCTAGACTAGTATTTAGGTTTCAATCAGACTGGCCTTGTAATGCCAGAATTCAAAGGCAGGTTGTTTCTCATGGCCTCACACTGCCCCTATATTCTCAGATTTCACACCCACTCTGATGTCAGATAATCTTCTATGGAAAAAAAAAATCTCCAAAGTAGGTTCCATGAATATAGGCTCACAAACACAATGGACAGGCTCACCTCCACAGACCTCAGTACCAGCCTAACCCCATCAGTCTAGGGTCAGTTCTATACTAGAAGACCCTAGCTCTAAGGTAACCACAATGGATCCTGGCTTCAGACTGAAAACTGCGGCCAAAGTTTCCAGGATCCAGGCCTCCCTCAGGACTCAGGATACAGACCCATTCATATGAAAACCCAGAAAAAAAAAATGCCTACCCAAGGACTCGAGAAGAAAGTCTGCCTTTGAATTTCATCAGATAGCCCACTAATACTTTCTGGATTGCCTCATTAGTGAAAGGATTTCCCCGACAAATCTAGTCTGTAAAGACTAGAATTGCTGCTTATTTCTTCAAAATGCACAAAAAAAAATTGTACAAAAATCAATTGATTTCTGAAAGCATCATAAAAAATCATGAAAATATAAAACAATCAATACAGCAAAATAAAACTCCATAACTAACCTTAAAAATGCAAAATTATACTGTCTTCCTGCCAAAGAATTTAAAATAACTGTATAAAAATTGCTCATTGAGTTATAAGAGGAAAAAATAGACAGAAATCAAGAAAACAAAACATGAAGAAAATTTGAATTTCAACATAGAAAAAGAAACCATATAAAACAATCACATGCTAGTAACTTAGGAAGTTAAGGCAAGCAAATCACAAGTTCAAGACAAGGCCAGCCCCACCAAGTTAGTGAGATCTTAAGTAACTTAGTAAAGCACTGTCTCAAAATAAAAAATAAAAAAGGATTGATATTACTCAGTGGTTAAAGTGTCCTCGGGTTCAATTCCCAGTACTAAACCAATCAATCAATCAGAAATCCTAGAGCAAAAGATCACAATGATGGAGCTGAAAAATTCGATAGAGAGCTTTAGTAGCTGACTTGATCAGTCACAAGAATTGATGATCACAAAAAATAGGCAGATTTCCTAGATAGCAGACAAAATATAAAAAAGAAAGAGTGAAGAACACCTGTGATAAGTATGAGACTTCAGCAAAAAAACCCAATATGTGTATTATCAGAGCCTAAGAAGGAACATAGAAACAGAGAAAGGTGGAAAGCTTATTTAAAGAAATAATGACAGAAGCATTCTGAAATCTGGAATGAAAAATGAACATCAAAATTCATGAATCTCAAAGTACTCCAAATAGATTAAATACAAATAAATTTTCATTAAGACACATTATAATCACATTCTTAAATGTCAAATATGTGCGTGCACACAAGAGAGGGGTGGGGTGAGGGAATTATTAAAGTGACCAAAGAGAAAAGAATCTCATTAAATAAAAAAAAAAAACTATCATTTGACTTTTCAGTGGATGCTTTTAACACTTAGAATGAGATGATATATTTAAAACAATCAAAAAATGTGTCAACTAAAAATAAAAAGTAAAAAGGCTGTCCTTAAGAAAAGAAGGAGATAGATTCTCCTCGACAAACAAAATCTATGAGAGTTTATCACCACTATAATGACATTACAAGAAATGCTAAGGAGAGTTTTTCAAGTGGAAACAAATAGATATTAGCTACTGACAATGAAAATCTGTGAAAATAATAAGACTAAATATAAAGATAGATGTTGAAATCTAATATTATAACTGTAGGGCAAAAATCACTTTTAAAAATTAAAAGATAAGGTTATTTAAAACAATATCATGAGAATAATGTGTTAATACACACAAGATACTGATGTAAATTGGTATATCAATAACATTAGACATTGATGGAGAAGAAGTTAAAGTGTAAATATTTTAATGCAGTTATTAGCTTAAAATAGATTGTTATAACTATAAAATATTTTGTGCAAGCTGCATGGTAGACATACAGAGAAAAAAATCTATAGTACATGCACAAAAGAAAAGAAAAAAGAAATCAAATCATACACCATGAAACATTACCAAATCACAAAGGAAGACAGGAATAAAAGAATAACAATAGCAACAAAAAAATCAAACATCAAAAATAACTAACAAAAATTCAAAAATTCAATAGTAAGTCTTTATCTATCAATAACTTTTAAAAATGTAAATAGATTAAATTCTTCAATGACATACAGAAAATAAATGATAAGAAAAAAAATTCAATTTGATTCTGCCTAAAAGAGACTCAATTTAGCTTTAAGGGTGCACATAGGCTAAAAGTGAAGGGATGGAAAATTTATCCCATGCAGATGATAACCAAAGAGAGCAGGGATGAAGGTAATTATAATAAAGAAAAATAGACTTCAAGTAAAAATTGTCAAAAGAAACAAAGAAGGCCACATGATGATAAAATTGGCAACGTATCAAAAGGATGTAACTATTGTGCATATATATATACCAAATATTTATGCACCTAAACCTATTAAGCATATATTAACTGAACTGAAGGAAGAAATAGACAGCAATAGATAGGTTATACAGATAGAAAAATCAATGCTGGAACAGAGGGCCTGAACAACACTGTAGACCATTGGATTTGACAGAAATATACAAAAAATCCAACAAATAGTAGCAGAACACACACTTTCTCCAGGAACATAATCAACATTCTCCATGACAGATCATATATCAAGTCATCAAACTAGTATTGACAAGTTCAAGAAGATAGGACTAGTGTTTTTCTGATGTAATTTTATAAAACTAGAAATCAATCATAAGAGAAAAATTGGAAAATTCAAAACCAATAAGTTGAAGAAAAAATAAAAAGAAAGCTTAACAAAATATTATAGCAACAAACATGTACATTGAAAAAGGAAAAAAATTAAAATAAACAACATGATTTTATACCTTAGGGAACTAAAGAAATAAATTAAGTTTATAGTTAGCAAATGGAAGAAAACTGGAAATAATGAGAGCGAAAAATAAAAATATATAAAGAAAATATTAGAGATATTATATAAAGAAAATATTATATAAAGAAAATATGCTTTAGATACATTTCCTATCTATGCAATATTTAAGAACAGGAAAAATATATTAATGCTGAAAGAAAGAAATGTGATAAAACTAATGGTCAGTTTTTGAAAGTTGGAAGATAGGAAACTAGAGAAAATTTTGACAAAGTTGATATTAGAACTAAGTACAGGGTCTTTTCAGAATTAGGGATGGTAACAATGGCAATTGATATTTAGTTGATAGTAGGATACAGATTTGAGCAAGGGAGATAAAGAGGAATATCCATGAAGGCAAATTAGGAAAAAGTAGAAGATAAGAAAAAATATTTCTACACTAAAGGTAATGAATAAAATGCTGTTTTCAGTATTTGTAATTAAATTAATAATTACTAATATATAAAACATACATGTTGTACATATGACTGGAGAGTACCATGTAGTATTTTGATAGATGTACACATTGTATAGCATTTAAATCAGGTTAAACATATCTGCTTCCTTAAACATTTATTATTTCTTTATGGTGAAAACTTTCTAAATCCTTTCTTCTAGGAAAGAGTAACATGCAGTTGCAGGAGGATTGGAGTGAAGGAAACATTAAGTATATTCATTAAGTGATTAGCTTGATATCTTTCTTTTGATATAGTAAATTGTGATTGGTTTTTTTCCCCAAGATGGATTCAAAGAATTTAAGGGGTGTGTTTGTTATAAAACACAGATACACGGCAAGCAGTTATTCTTTCAAGAAAATTTTTAAGGAAATGGAGATTTTTCTTAAAAGTTTTGTTTTCCAGTCTCTAGAAGGACTCATACCACACTCATCCTCTCACCTGTGAGATCTACCTACTCAAAGTTCCTAAATTAACCTTGGCTTAAGACAGAAGATAGTCTGATTCATTTCCTTTTCAGCTGAACTATTTAAGACTTCATTGTCATTTTAGGCAGACCCAGGAGGCATTTCCCAGGAATTGATATCATCACAATGCAGATCCAAGACTCAAAACTTCATCTGGTTGTCACAACCTACTGTGGTTTCCTTGGGAAAAAGGGTTTGTGAGGCAGTAGCACAGATGCCAGAGGAGAGAACAGTTCCAAGATACTGGTACCTTGAACATCTGAAAAGGCATCACTGTGCTAGCTCTGGAAATATAAAAATGGTGGCAACTGGAACAAAACTGGTGCTCAAATCAAGTGTTCTTTTCATCCAATGTATGGAGGAAACTGTAGGTAGCCAGTTGGCAAAGGAGAAATGTGGTGTGCAGTCTCAATCCCAGCATCACATGCAGAGTGGAAGGGTGTGTTTCAATCTGAGAGGCAATAGCTGAATCACTGGCATTCTCAACTGTCAAAATCTTTCTATTTCAAACTCAGCAGCAAAATCAATTCTCTCCAGTATTTTTCCAGCTATTATGAATACATGAGGCAGAGATAGTCATATGTTGGTTTGAAATGTGTGATTCCTAATCATTGTATTGAATCATTGTTGGCAAGTAGATATTGCTCAGCCAGGGAAAGGATTTTGTCACCCTTCTAAAACTACATGATGATTCAGCCTGTGATTTTGGTGGAAGAATCATATACTAGTCATAGATATATGACTTTAGAAAAAACAAAAAGAAAAAGTTCAGTACAAATATTTACTTTTTCTTGTTCATTAACTAAGGAAAATATTAGATAATAAAATACTAAATATTAAAGCATGGAACCTTTAGAAGATATATACCAATATTATTTCCTGAATCACTGTGGAGCAAAATACTTGTACCATTCATTAACTATGTGACAATAACTTTCTACTATGCAAATCTACTGAGTCACTGTCATGTGGCCATTATCTCCTTTCATTTCCATGAAATTTTCATCACCCTAAAAGAAATACCATGAATATTAAGCAATCTTTCTCTCCTCAATTACCTGTCCCCTAATAATCACTGATGTGCTTTCTGTATCTATGAATTTACCTATTCTGCAACTTACATATAAATGTAATTATATAATATATGAACTTGTATATCTGGCTTCTTTGACTCAACATAATGCTTTTGAGGTTCAATGATGTTAGAAATACAACAGTATTTCATTCTTTTATATGGCTGAATAATGTCTGTATGGATATACCACATTTTGTTTATTTGGGTCATTCCTACCTATCTCAATTGTGAATGTGCCGCAGTCTGACTGGGCGAAATAACCAGGGGGTGAGTGACAAGGAACTTGTGAAGATTGATACAGCGGGAGCCACTTTATTGTCGGACAGTAGAGGTATATATACACCTAACTGATTATACACAGCTTGTTTCAATTAACATCCAGATAAATCAATTGGTCATTAAGGAATCCTCATCATCTTAATAATTAACACACAGCTTAAGTTAATTGACATAATCTAGACACAGCAGTCAGTCATTAAGGAATCTTATCATCTTAATGGCTCAGAAACCACTCCTCCTAGCATACTGCCAGGCGCCATCTTAACTTGGTTGTGGCCCTCATCATGAATGTGCTGTTATGAACATTAATGTACAAGTATTTGTTTTGAGTATCTGTTTTTAATTATTTTAGGGACATACCTAAGATTAGAATCACTGGATGTTATACCTTCATGTTTTAGTTGTTTGATAAACCATTCCACCAAAATATTACATTTTTGCTAGCATTGTTTGAAGATTCCAATCTCACTACATCTTCATCATCTGCAGAAAGGAAGAGAATATTTGCAAGTCAAAGATTATTATAAAAGTCTCCTATCCAAATACATAAAGAACTCTTAAAATTTGACAACAACAGATGAACTACCAAATATTTTTTTTAAAAAAATGTATAAAATCTTGAACAGACAATTCTCCAAAGAAGATAGACCAGTGACAATAAAAATATATGAAAAGATGCTCAACATCATTAGGCACCAGAGAAATACATATCAGACTGTCAGTAAGATATCACTTCATACCTCACTAGGCTGCTCATAATCGTTTAAAAGAAGAAAATAAACCCATAATATAATGTACTTTTTAAATGGTCCACCAGACGATTTAACAAATGTGAAAAAAAATCATTAAATCTTGTTGAAATACTTTGGTGGTTTATAACCTGAAGCTAAGAATGAAGGACACAGAATATTTCAAGCAAATTTAGAATGTAAACTTTGCTATAACAAGGCTATTTGTGATGACATTGAAAAAGTTTATATTCTCGAATCAATGCATTACTGTGCTAATGTGATTGAAGTGTTATCTACCTTCATGGGTAAGTGAAACCTACTGAAGATAAAATCTCTGTGGAATTCAGAGTTTCAAAAGAATAATTTTGAAAAGTATCATTCAAAAAGAAATAAATCATTATAATAAATCAGTCATCACTGAGATATATAGCAAAACACACCTAATTTCCAAGAAACAGAAAAAGGTGCTGAAGTCATCCTGCACATAAATAAATAAATGTAAGGAGAATACAAAATTATGCTAAAAATATGTGGCATGGATATCTGACAAAGTTTTTGTTTGTTTGTTTGTTAATTAGTTGCTCAAGACAATACAATGATCTTGACATACATTTGATTCAAATGGGGTATGAATTCTTATAAGAACAAATTCTATTCAGATCTCTAATAACCTACAACTCAAAAACTATCAGGAAAAAGAATAGAAACATCATTAGACAGGTTACCTATCCACTCTTTAATAAAGGGTAAACTGAAGATGAAAATAACATTAAAATTACAAAATAAAGTTTCTCTTCTTTGATCAGTTGGATAAACTAATTTTCCCTTCTAGTAATCATGCAGATGTTTAGAAAGTTGGACTTTAAAAAAAAATTTGGAAAAATAAAAGACCCAGAATAGCAAAAGCAATTCTAAGCAGGAAGTGAGAATCAGGCGGTATAGCGATACCAGACTTAAAACTATATTACAGAGCAATAGTAACAAAAACAGCATGGTACTGGTACCAAAACAGGAGGGTGGACCAATGGTACAGAATAGAGGACACAGAGACTAATCCACAAAGCTACAACTATCTTATATTTGATAAAGGAGCTAAAAGCATGCAATGGAGGGAGCATAGCATCTTCAACAAATGGTGCTGGGAAAACTGGAAATCCATATGCAACAAAATGAAACTGAATCCCCTCCTCTCGCCATGCACAAAAGTTAACTCAAAGTGGATCAAGGAGCTAGATATCAAATCAGAGACTCTGCGTCTGATAGAAGAAAAAGTTGGCTCCGATCTACATATTGTAGGGTCGGGCTCCAAATTCCTTAATAGGACACCCATAGCACAAAAGTTGATAACAAAAATCAACAAATGGGACTTACTTAAACTGAAAAGTTTTCTCTCAGCAAGAGAAACAATAAAAGAGGTAAATAGGGAGCCTACATCATGGGAACAAATTTTTACTCCTCACACTTCAGATAGAGCCCTAATATCCAGAGTATACAAAGAACTCAAAAAATTAAACAATAAGAAAACAAATAACCCAATCAACAAATGGGCCAAGGACCTGAACAGACACTTCTCAGAGGAGGACATACAATCAATCAACAAGTACATGAAAAAATGCTCACCATCTCTAGCAGTCAGAGAAATGCAAATCAAAACCACCCTAAGATACCATCTCACTCCAGTAAGATTGGCAGCCATTATGAAGTCAAACAACAACAAGTGCTGGAGAGGATGTGGGGAAAAGGGTACTCTTGTACATTGCTGGTGGGACTGCAAACTGGTGCGGCCAATCTGGAAAGCAGTATGGAGATTCCTGGGAAAGCTGGGAATGGAACCACCATTTGACCCAGCTATTGCCCTTCTTGGACTTTTCCCTGAAGACCTTAAAAGAGCGTACTACAGGGATACTGCTACATCGATGTTCATAGCAGCACAATTCACAATTGCTAGACTGTGGAACCAACCCAGATGCCCTTCAATAGATGAATGGATAAAAAAAATGTGGCATTTATACACCATGGAGTATTACGCAGCACTAAAAAATGACAAAATCATAGAATTTGCAGGGAAATGGATGGCACTAGAGCAGATTATGCTTAGTGAAGCTAGCCAATCCCTAAAAAACAAATACCAAATGTCTTCTTTGATATAATGAGAGCAACTAAGAACAGAGCAGGGAGGAAGAGCAGGAAGAAAAGATTAACATTAAACAGATACATGAGGTGGGATGGAAAGGGAGAGAAAAGGGAAATTGCATGGTAATGGAGGGAGACCCTCATTGTTATACAAAATTACATATAAGAGGTTGTGAGGGGAATGGGAAAATAAACAAGGAGAGAAATGAATTACAGTGGATGGGGTAGAGAGAGAAGATGGGAGGGGAGGGAGGGGGGATGGTAGAGGATAGGAAAGGTAGCAGAATACAACAGTTACTAATAGGGCATTATGTAAAAATGTGGATGTGTAACTGATGTGATTCTGCAACCTGTATTTGGGGTAAAATTGGGAGTTCATAACCAACTTGAATCTAATGTATGAAATATGATATGTCAAGAGCTTTATAATGTTTTGAACAACCAATAAAAAAAATTAAAAAAAAAAATTGGTGTGCAACAGTTACACATAATAGTGGGATTCATTGTGACATGATCATTCTTGCACATAATAAAATTATGGTCAATTTTATTCCCCAGTAGTCTTATTGACATTCCCTCTGCCCTGACCTTGAAACCCTACTGGTCTCCCTTTCATTTTTATTATATTCCTTTTTTATTATGTTCCAACTTCCACATATGAATGAAAACATGTGACTTTAACTTTATGAAACTGGCTTATTTCATCTAACATGATGCTCTCCAGTTCGATCCATTTTCCTGGATGGATGAATAACACTCTTATATACACCACATTTTATTTAATTTTTTGAATTGTGCCACAATAAACATAGGTATGTGTGTATCAATACAGTAGGATGACTATGGCAAATTGATAATTTGTGATTGCAAATGATGATTCACAACATTGTTTTCATAAGTTAGAGCAGTATGAAATACAGTGTCTCTGATTAAGAAGGAAGTTATTACCGGGGAAGAACTTGGGATCAATTAAACCATTGCTAATGTTCAATATTAAAATTTTTGTTCATATGATGCAGATTTCCAGGGGTGAATAGAAGGGATAAAAAGTGACTCCAAAGGATGTATCAGGTTGACCAAGAAAAGCCTAAGGTACTTAAATTTTTGATTTTTTCAAAAGATGGAGGAAATATACTGCAAGAGGTATATTTTCAGACATCATGATAAAATGATGGTAAGATTAATTTGAGTGTTCCAGCATCAATGTAACAGGTGATTGCTCTACTGTTCCTGAATTGTGACACTTGGCAATACCTCAAATTCTTTTTATATGGGTTAGGCTGCATTGCCTTTATAGCTTCCCAGACATACAGGTAGGTTAGTGTTTTAGCCCCATTTTGTTTACAGAGATAAGTAATAGAATGAGCTCAAAGTGACACAACAAGTTGGGATACAGGACTTTGACTGAAAATCCCAATATGAATTTTATTCTACACCAGCAATATCTACCAGGTATTGCATTTGTCAAAAACTGTTAAAATGTTTTCTGTCATATGCTTTTTATTTCTCAGCTACAACACACCTTATATAAGAGCTTAAAGAGTTTATTTGAATCAAAGAATTAATTGAAATTGATAGATTTTACAAATTGAAGTCTCCATAGGTAATAAAATAAACTAGTTTTCTCCTAAAATCTAAAAGTTTATGTATGAATTTGCGAATTCAATGAGACAAAAAACTGAGTAAAAGAGAGCAAAAAACATTTTGTCCTCTAGGAAAAAAATTCAGCTGATTTTATGTTGTGAATTCCATGCAACAGATTGTGTCACACTTTCTGACCAAACTCAGGACATTTATGAAATGCCAGATATGGTAACCACTAAAATAAGAAAATTGTCCTTATTCAGATGTGTGTATTTCACAAATATCATTTCAACTTGAGTAGTATATTGAACAGCTTAGAATGTTTTATAGTTTTATAAAGAGAACAGGAAAGGGGTGTTACAATGATCTGTTATTAAGAAATAAAGGCTTTTGACTGATTATTACAAAACAAATAAGAAATACAAATAAAACAGGGAAAAAGTTAAAAATAGCTGAATAAAATATCTTAAATTATTACTGAAATCTTTGCAGAGATAATATTGTATTTGCTATAGAACAGTACGAAAAAAATATGGTTTGTAAGTCATTTGGTTAGTGATATAATGAACCAAATGGCTTGCTGAAAATTTGGAAGAATTCCAGTTCAACAGCCACTATTCAAATTGATAGTGACAGCTCATTCTGGAGAAAAAATGTTATTTTCAAATGATTGATATGAACTCAAAGGGGTGTGAAGAACTACAGTGTACTTTGTGCATAAGAGTTGTGACAGGTTGGCACATCTCTAATTCTGATTTAAAACAAGCCAGGGCACTGCAGTTTCCAATGACATTAAGCTTATATACTCCAGTAAATTATTTGATCCACTGGAATATTCCACAAAGCAAAATGTGCCAAAATTTCAAAAAGTCTGATTTTTGTATTAGATTGGCACATTATCTACTAAAACTAATTCCAATATATTTTCCTTTAATAAGAGTAAACACATTCATACATATTAATTAAACTTAATTATAACTTGGTAAATGCTGTTCTCTAATTGTCAGAAATTTAAAAGTGTACCAGGTGAAAGAAAATAAAGAATCCCTGCCATAACAATATAACATTAAAACTTGACATTGAAATAATGGGGTCGTAACTCTATTGGATGACAAATGGGCCTTAATGCAGATTAATGGCAAAAATCTTCAACTCTGCCCATTTAGATTTTACTGATTTGGCATGTATACATTTCAATTTCTTAATTGTAGTCCCACAAAGACCAATTAGTGTTTTTCCAATAAAAAAGCATTCAAAGGAGAATATTTACAGAATTTTGATGGTAGCCTTTTAATTTGTTTTTTAAACAATTCTGCTTTGTTACAGATTCTGTGACACAAAGCAGAATCAACTTCTGAAACATAGCCTATAAATGACATTTTTGGTAGTTGTGGCCTTTCAAAAGCTTATGGTGGTTTTTCTTGTACAGATGTATGCATTTTAGTCATAAACATCACAGACCTCCTTTTTCTAATTTATATAATACTGTCATAGTCAACTACCTTAAATCAGAATTCTGAAACTAAGTGCCATAGACTAGGTGCCCTATAAACAACAGAAATTTACTTCTTTCAGTATTGGAGACTAGTAAGTCTAAAATTAAGGTTCTGACTGACTCAGTGTCCAGTGGAGTGCCCCTTCTCAAAGATGGCCATCTTCTCAGTATTTGAGAAAAGGTAAAGGGATACCTCAGAGATCTTTTTTTTAATAAAACCATTAATGAACTCCCTGCGTTCAATCTCTTCCCAAAGGCCCTACTCACTAATTTCATAAACTGTGGATAAGATTTCAACATATGAATTTTGGAAGTACACAGACATTCATTTCACTGCAACTGCTGTATGAAATGTTGGCCAGAAACCAGAGAAGACCACAGGTTTAGAAATCTGGGCATGCATGCTTTCATGTATGAATCTGTTTTCTTTATGAACCTGACAGGAATCCTGTTTTCTTTCTATGAACCTGACAGGAATCCAATTAAAAATTTAACTGAAAATGTCAAGCTATCTTCAAAAACAATGTCTGTCTGTCTGTCTATTGGATACATGCCTTTATGTGTAGAGTCCACTCTCTTGAAAGATGCATCCATTTAGTGGCACAAATAAAAATCAGAAGGTCTAGAATAAAATACATCTTACTGTCCATAATCTTTAAAGGAAAGTATCTTTTCTTTGTCCTTTTCAGTTCATTAAAATAATAAATCTATTCCATTTTGAGTCGGTTTCCCTATTCTCCACCAAAAACCATTTCCATAGGGATGGTGTATTGGCTGACCTGGCTCAGAATTTAACTGCAATGTATCTTATATTGAAGGCCTCGTCAAGAGGAAAGGGACAATGCACCGCTCCATGGAATAGGGTTCTCTTATAAGAGTAAAGGAGAAGGGCACTGGATATTTGGAAAGAAACCATGATAACCAAAAAAAAAAAATCTCTCTCTTGCTTCTCTATTATTTTTTCCTTCAATAAGATTGAAATTCTCATTTTAAAAAATTTTATATTTATATTAATGCAGATCATCTCCAAAGGTACATAAAAAAATTCTCATAATGAACATTGAAAATGGAAAGAACCCTATTTATTGAAGAAGAGAAGAGTGCCTCATTAAATATGATATCAATTTGTTAATGTATTAGGAAAGATAGACTAGATCTTATTTTAATCCTCAAAATAGAAAATATTTGACTCCTGCATGTTGAAGTGCAAGATATAAGGGTTGGAAAACTTGGAAGAAGGGCTTCAGTGGAGCTCTTCATTGAGAAACTTTATAAATCACCAAAACTTAAGGGTATTTTTAAATGGATCGAATACGTAAAGATAAGTGTCTAGAGTTTACAAATTTAGTTTAAAGTCAAATGATTTACAACGTATAAATTTAGTATTTTTTATTTTTCAACTGCATTAATTCTTCTTTTTTTTTTCATTCCTTGAAACATTCATTTTAAAATCTACACACAACAATCACATAAATCACATGTCATGCAAAGGTCATCACAGTACCCATTCTCTTACCTATAAATACATAGCACTTATTTTCTTATCACTGTATAATTCTATTTAAAAGAGACATCAACACTGAAGTCTCAGTGCCCCTATCTAATGTTCACCAATAAGCCATTAATTTTTTCCCCCTTGGAGTTCAGTAAGAAACCTTAGTTTATATAACCTGACATGGAGCTTATGCTGGGAATCTCAGTGCCCATATGTAGTTTTAGGGTTTGGATCTGGAAGGTCCCCAAAGACTCTTGTGCTCAAAGCTGGGCTTAGAAAATCAGGGCTCTGACCTCATTGATGGACTACTGGAAGGTAGGAACTAGTTGGAGGAAGTTAGGTCACTAGGGATTTGTCCTAGAAAGGTATATGTTTTTTCTCTCTCTTCTTTCTGGCTTCCATGAGCTGAGCAGCTTTTCTCCCTCATGGACTTCCACCATGATGTGTCTGCCTTGGAGCCAGCCACCATGGACTGAATCCTCTAAAACTGTGAGCCACAATAAATCTTTCCTCCTGTAAGTTATTCTTGTCAGGTGTTTTGCCCACAGTAATGAAAAATGAAAAGTTGACAAACATATATAGTAACCATTTTAAAATCCATTAACTCATTAATTAATCTTTTCTTTCTTTCTTTTTTTTTTTGTGTGTGTTCGCTAAGAAATCTTAGTTCATATAATCTGAGGTTTTAGATAAATAAAAAGAAGCCCAGGAATAAGAGACAGAGGAAAAAACCAGCAGGGCATGTAAAGGCTGGGCTAGAAATAGAAATACTCAACTTGAACTTTTAAAAGCAAACTTGATAGATGGTGAGTTATGTTTGCTCCTGGAAGGCTTAAGCTTTGTAACCAGCATAAATGCACCCGACAAGTCAAAATTCCATCAACCTTGGCAATGTCTGAAGGGAAATATATTCATGAAGATCAGCTCTGCTGAAATTAATCTCTTATTTTGTTTTTTTTTTAATTTTTTATTGTGAGTTGTTCAAAACATTACAAATTTCTTGACATATCATATTCGACACTTTGATTCAAGTGGGTTATGAACTCCCACCTTCACCCCATACACAGATTGCAGAATCACATCAGTTACACATCCATTGATTTACAAATTGCCATCCTAGTGTCTGTTGTGCTCCGCTGCCTTTCCCATCCTCCACCCTTCCCCCTCCCCACCTCTCCCCTCCCCTCCCCACCTCTCTCTCTACCTCCTCCACTGTATAACCCTGAGGGTNAAAAGATTAACATTAAACATAGACGAGTTGGGGGAGAGAAAGGGAGAGAGAAGGGGAAGCATATGGAAATGGTAGGAGGACCCTCGAATGTTACACAAAATTACATATAAGAGGTTGTGGAGGGGAACTGGGGGGGGGGGACAAGGGAGAGAATTAAACAACAGCAGATGAGGTAGAGAGGAAGATGAGAGGGGAGGGGAGGGGGGATAGTAGGGGATAGGAAAAGCAGCAGAATACAACAGTCACTAATATGGCATTGTGTAAAAAATGTGAATGTGTAACTGATGTGATTCTGCAATTTGTATTTGGGGTATAAATGGGAGTTCATAACTCACTTGAATCAAATGTATGAAAGATGAAATGTCATGAGCTTTGTAATGTTTTGAACAATCAATAAAAAAAAAGAAAAAGAATGAGAATTATTATTACATGCTATTTTGTAGTATATGGTGTCTAAGGTAACTCTGTAGTCAATTTCAAATCAATTAAGAACCCAAATATTAATTTGGTATATTATCTTTGGATAAGGAAATATTTTAATTTTGAGTTCAGATTATATTATCTTAAAAGATATTAACTTTTCTTTCAGTGAGTCCTGTGAGGTCCTCTAGATATGCTATTTTCTCCTCTATAGTTATTTCTTTAGAACAGCATTCCTAATGGATAAAAGTTGTGGGTACGGGTGGAGAATAAGTGAATCAAAAACTTGGCTTGAATACTTATTCTCTAGTAAACACATGCATATTTCTTAAACATGGGGTATGTTAGTTTCTTCACCTTTAAAATAGAGATAAAATAAGTAACTCTTTTAAAAGTTGATATTATATACTCAAATAAATTATGACTAATCAATTAAGCATTAACATATACCAACAACACAGGTTCCAATCTTACCATGGCTGAAATAATACAAGCATGTGGAACCACAATTATAATAATAATGAATAAAATACAGATAGTTAGGCTCCAGAGCCTGAACTCTTGGCAAATAAGTGGTCTTCTTTTTCTGATATCCCATCAATACTAGTCACCCTGATGTGTATGGCTTTGCTGCATACACATCATGTATCTTATTGTAAGAATCATTGTTATTGATATAGGATCTAAACTGCCCATTGTCTTTCTGTTTGCTTTTATGAATCTAGTCATGATGTCAGCCTGTTTATTATCACTTGTTTCTCATAAAATTATAGAGCATGAAATAAATTTTATTTGTTTGGATTCCCAATAAAAGTCATTTCTCAGTAGATGCTATTAAAAAGCAGAAGAATAAACACCATGTCTTAAATTATATTTCAGAATGAGCATTGTAGGTAATTTCCTGTTGCTTGCCAAATGTAAATTTGAAATTCATGCAGTGAGTTGATGGCACAACTAGAGCTAGTCTTGTGAATGTTGAACTGTCAGTGGAACAGTTAAAAAAAAATTGCCTCCATAAAATAATTTGCAGACCTATTAACAAATTGCATGCAGTTATTTCAGTCAGAACCCTAACCAGTTAAATAAATGTCTTTCTAACTCAATGTAATGATGGCTTTCATTTTAGTGCTTTTGTCACCCCTTTATTACACATTTTAGTTCGTGTCAGAAGAGTGATTTTTATTGTATATTATAAACTATTTGTATTAAGAATATTATTGAAGTTTTGAGATGAGTGTACAGGTGCATTAGCCTTGATGTTCCATTTCCAGTAAAATTTTGTTAGTTAATAAAAATGAACAGAAAAAGAAACTAATCTTCTCTCAAACAATGTAACTCATTCAGAAAAGATGAATGCCTCAATAATTTTAATATAACAATTCAAGATCTTGTCCCAATTAAATTTGCATCCAAATTTTGAAAGTTTAGTTTCCTCCAAATCACATAAAAGCTATGTTAGTTTTAATTTATGAAGAAATGAGAAATTATTTTTCCAAGTGAGTAGTCACATATCAATCTGTTGCCAAGTACAAAACAGAGTGTGTTTATTTTTTCCCTTGAATTTATTATTAAGAGTACAACTGTGGAATCACGAATATTTTGCCCAAATATATGAATGTATCAAAACATTCTGTGTAAGTTAAAACTTTAATTTTTCCTAAATTCCACAAAATGGAACATATAGAAGTGGCAAAAAGTTCAAGAAACTCGAGATTTTTACAACTTATGTATTTGAGAAAAAAAAAAAACATAGGAACGTACTAATTATAATGTATTTCAGTCATTTGTGATTTTAAAAATTAATGTAACACAATTGATTTTCTTGAGAGAACTAATAAGCACATGGGGATGACACATATATAAGCAACTATACAGTACGTTCATATCTCTGAGTTTCTGAACAGAATATTTGTGGAATGTCTTCTCTGGGATTCACTAAGGATAACACAAATTCAACATAAAAATTGAATTCCTTGATCCTAAACCTTCTCCCCAGCTCAATCTTTTTCCACCCCTGCTTTTTCTAATATCATATAATG
The DNA here is from genome assembly GCF_001458135.2 of Marmota marmota marmota. Taxonomy (NCBI): domain Eukaryota; kingdom Metazoa; phylum Chordata; class Mammalia; order Rodentia; family Sciuridae; genus Marmota; species Marmota marmota. The sequence continues at coordinate 16,729,333 of NW_026000211.1, read as the reverse complement.
GTGTGTTTCCACCCAATCATAGATATACAGACATAGGCAATGGTCCAGATCTCTACTTTTTTGCTTTAGTAACTGTAGCCAACTATTTAATGAACACTATTAATTTAGCTCTTCAATATCCTTCGAATCTCTTTTCACCTATTTAGCTCTATAGTCAGCTGGATAATTTAAACCAGGCTTCATCTCTAATCTGCAGGATTATCAAAAATACTTTTTTAGATTATCTTTCTGTCCAATGTATTCATTATTCTTACTATTACGAGAGTAATCGAGACAAACCACAAGTAAAGCCATGATATTTATCCTCTTAAAAGTGTTTACAAAGACCATTCATGACCTGCTTCTTTCCATTTCACTAGGCTAATCTTCTACCACTTGTCTGTTTGCACTTCAAACAGCAATAATTCCAAAACATTTTCTTTAAAAAGAAAGCTAAAGAGTATAATAATGCTGTGCAATTAGACAAGCCCATTACTCTATAAAATGTTCTCCTTAATTAGTGACATCTGATGAATCCATGTTCATCTAATAATTGTATTCAATGATTTTTTTGTGCCTCTGTGTGAAAATTTTCTTAATAGTTCCATGAAAAATTACAATGATGATGGAATCCAAGTCAAACACAAAATTTGGGCTGCAATAAAAAATACCACAGACTAGGTGGTTTTAAACAGAGAGGTTTATTTTCTAATGGTTCTGAATGTTTTATACATACCTTCAATGTTATAGGCTGGAGATAATTTATGTAATATATTTAGTGTACCTGATTTTTGACTGTGACTAATCACCTGATGTCGATGGAGCTTTAGTGAAGGTGTGTTCATCCCATAGAATTGACAATTCATAGATTTACTGTGATTATCAACACATTAAATGTTTATTGACCTGTCATCAAATCAAAGCACTTTTCAAAAGGAAATACTTTATTAATTCAATTTTCTCTTGTTTGTTCTTGTTTATTATATTATAGCTTAATAAAAAACAAATGGAGATCTTAAACAGGCAAGAATGAGTATTGGGGAATATTTTACTTTTCTGTCACTTTTAATATTTTAAAAATAAGGAGAGAGAGAAGAAACGTTCACTTGTAAGCAACGTTGACATTTCTAATATTGTGTGTCCATTACTTCTGTGATAAATCACACGGAAATTTTGTGATAGCTATGTGGCTGTATAAAATTATTTTTTAATTATTAAAACTTTATTTTGTGATAATATAAGATCCATATAGTATTGTAAAAATTATAAAGATTTTTGTGAATCCATTACTGAGGTACCCTAGTAGCAAAGCTTTGCCAGTATAATTTTCTACCTTATAAAAGATTCTTTTTTTCTTGTTTATTGTTCGGCAGCCTATACCATCCTCATTCTTAGTATGGAGTTTTCCACTTCTGCCATCATATCAATGCTCAATAATTTTCAGATTTTGAGCATTTATTATTTCAGATCTTTTGATTAGAGATTTCTAAACCTGTAATAAAAATGATTCAGCACAATTATTAATAGCAAAAGCTTTTAAGTCAATCTGTTTTGATTTAAAACCTGGCCATGTTATTTGTTGTATAAGTTAACTTAAGAAAATATTTAACTTCTATCTTCATTATCTGCAAAATGTAGGTGTTGTTAGTAATGACCACATTATGTTGTTTTCAAGACTAAATGAATTATACATGTTAAGTGCTTACAATATCAGCAAGCAAAAACAATCAATAATTGTTCATTGTAAATGCTACCTCTTCATTCAAGAATGAAATCTGTTTCCTGATACTTCTACCATTACTCATAACTCTGCTTTACACAAAACAGAATATATTTATACAGATTTTTAAATACAATTGCTAGCTTAGCATGTCATACAATTTTAATAACTCTTTACTATTTTATATGTATAAATAAATCTCAATTAGTCTATCGCACTCTAAACAATTATCTAGAATTTATCCCAATTCTGCTAGCTTGATTTTTAACTGTGAATATAAAGTATTTATAATGTTTTTTTTTTATTTTTCTAATTATTTTATAAACATTATTGTTGTTAGAGATCACACTGAAATTTTCTGACAACCACATGATTCTATAAAATTCTTTTTTTAATTGAAATTTTATTTTGTTATATTTTAAGATCCATATGCCATTATAAAAAATAGAGCTCTCATTAATCCATAATTGAGGTACCTCAATAGCAAGCAACATTTGCTAATATAATGTTATCCTTTTCTAGTTTTGATAGAAAAAAAATTAAAAATATTTCTTTCTTTTCTATTTCCTGGAAAAGATTTTATAGAAATGGTTTTGATTATCGATTTGAGAGTTTTCTGCTATTTTTACATATGCAACTTTTTGATATAAATTTGGTTCACTGTACTTTGCTAGTTGTATCTGTCATATGTACTAGATTGTGTTTTCTGTTTCATTCAGTTCATTGTATCTTGTTATTTTGCTGGAGACTTCCTCTTTGATCCATAAATTATTTAGAACTATGTTACTTTGTTTTATAATATTTGGGGGATTTTTCTTCTTCTTCTTTTTTTAACTGCAGTCAAAGAATATACTCTTTTTGATTCGAGTCTAAAGATAATGTTGAGTTTTTATTGCTTCCTGCATTTCTAGGATTTCTCAACATTATCTTTAGACTCGAATCAAAGTGTGAAATATGATATATCAAGAACTATGTAATGTTTTGAACAGCCAACAATAAAAAATTAAAAAAAAATAAAGATAATGTTGAAATTTATTTATATCCTACAATATAGACTGCATCTAATCTTAGTATATGTTTCATGAACACATGAAAAGAGTATAATGTATGGTGCTGATACTCTGTAGATACCTATTAGATCCTTGCTGATTTTCTATTTATTTTTTTTACAGTTGTTGAAAGACTTATGTTCTTCAGTTACAGTTGTAATTCACCTCTCTCCTTTCAGAACTACCAGTTTTGCTTCATATACTTTCATCTCTTTTTTCGTCATTATATAAACTTAGGATTGGTATGTATTTTTGATAGATTGACACTTTTACTAGTCTGGTCGGCTGCTATTTCAAAACACCACTGACTGTGTGGCTTAAACAACAGAAATTTAGCTCCCACAGTTCTGAATGCAAGAAGTTCAAGTACAGGCTGGGCTGCTTACTGATAAGACTTCTTGGCTTGCAGATGGAATTGTTCTTCTTGTATTCACATATGACCCTTTTTTATATTAGCATGAATGCCTGGTGTCTCTCCCCCTTCTTATTAGGATACCAATCCTATTGGTTGAAAACTCCATTATTATTATCTCATTTAACTTTAATTAGCCTTTTCTAAAAGACCCTATTTCCAAATACAGTCACATTGGTAGTTAGGGTTTCAATATATGCATTTTGAAGTGACATACCTGGTCCATAACAAATGTTTTATTATTTGCTGTTTCTGATAAAACTTTTTGCTCTAAAATTATTTTATTTGGTTTGACTATTACCACTCAGTTTTCATTTTATTGATGTTTGGGTACTACATATTTATAGTGCTTTTTTGATGTTATATTAATATTTTTAAAATCCATAATGCTTATTTCTTATAATTCTTTGCTTCATTTGCATTAAATAATATTATTGATATCTAATGACTATAATACATTTTTTATGTCTGTTCCTTATTTTTTATCTCCATTTTCCTTTTCTTTACTTCCCGTCTCCTGAAAATATTTTAAAAATCCATTTTGTTTGTGTTGCAAACTGAACATTTTGTCCCTCCAAACTTCATATGTTGTAGCTCTGATTTGCAGTGTATATGGCTATATTTGGAGATTGGGCTTTGAAAGTGATAATTAAGTGTAAATTATGTCATAAGGGTGGGGATCCCAACATGATGTGGTTAGAGTCTTTTACAGAAGGTCATGGAAGAGCATTCTTCTCATACATTTACCAAGGAAAGGCCATATGAAAATGTCATGAAAAAGTGGTCATCTTCAAGTTAAGAGGACAGCCTCAGCAGCAACTGAATACCAGAACATTCACCTTAAATTTCTAGCCTACAAAATTGTGAGACACAAATTGATGTTGTTTAAGCCATACAATCTATAGTAAGTTGTCATGGCAGCCTGAGTAGACTAGTAAAGACAGTCTACAGTATTGCTGAGTGTATCTCTTCTTTTTAGTGATTGCCTTCTATGTTGTTGCACTATACTGGTATTCACTTTATATCAACTCATAAGTACTTTAGAAGCTTATTAATAATTTAGAACAAAATCCAGAACTCCAGATAAAGCTACCATGTACTACTTTTTATCACTTACTTATTTATATATATATATAACAATTGCTTTTGAAATGCTTTCTAATGACCAGCTATTGTATTAATTAATGTTGCTAAAAATCTAAAAGGCAAACAAAATGCAAAGCTCAATATAAAACAAATAAAAACCAGCTTCCAATCCCCCCATATTTAGACATCTTGAGACAGTGAAGAAGAGCTTCACATGTTCACACATGTACACACATATACACAAACACATTTTTAGAAAATATGGAATGAATATGTATTACTTGTATATAATGTGCAATTCACAGTGTTGTCATAGAAGTAAAAGATTAAATACTTCTGAGACAGGGGGATGATATTACACAGTTTGCTGACAGATAAGTGATTAGGACTTGTAGTCTCGGGATTAAATTCACAAGTATAAAAAATGTAAGAAAAAACTTTGCTTTCTAAGAATTTTAAAATTAGTGGTAATTTTAGAAATGCATCTAGCCTCATCAGATGAGAGAGTGCAGTTAGTATTATCAGAGTATTTTGTTTTCCTAAAATTAAAAGCTGGCTTACACAGGTAAGGATACCAATCCTATTGTTATCTTTTCAGGTTTTAAGATATGGGTGATGTTTCTAATTCAGATGTTTCTAATGATTCTCTAATTCAGAATTTATTGATCTCACTCCAAAATACAAATTTTTGATTACTATATTTTCTCCTCCATATATAACAATTTTTAATGGAATTAACAAAAATAACATAAACATCTTTTATTTTCAGAGGGGTTGGTGTATTTTAGCATTATGTTAAAGAAGATATAGCTTATCTTTTAATCAATATTCCCTCAATATCACTTCTCCAAACTGATATTTTGAATAATCTTCAGCAAGATTAGTTTAAAAAGTATACTTCCTTGCAAAATCTTACTTGAAAATTATAATGAGGTGCTCACTGAACACATATGGAGTTGTCCTTCCATGAAAGCAGAACAGTATAAAAAAAGAAAGTGTCTGAACTCAAGGACATCTGACCTGTATTCAGAGAGAAGCCTTGATCAGGGGGCCCCGGTGGGGCAGTCAGCATTAGCCTCAGATAGTGGTTTTGAATTTACTTTACTGCGTAGTTGACTTGAGAACTGAATTCTCAGAACACTGTTTTACATAGAATGGCTGAATCAGTTCTATCTGGAGCAGTTTCTAATGTAGGTATGAACTGCTGCCTGCCTAAGCCAGCATAAAATTCTTAATAAAGGCTCTAAGAAATTTCAAGGCAGAAAAAGTGACCTAGAGTGTTAAATGCCACAAAAAACATTTGAATAAGAGAAGAACAGAAGAGTGAGCTTTCAGTGGACAGTTGGGCACAGGGGTCAGACTGAGATGTGCGAGGAAGTGAGCAGAAAGAAAAATGTGGACTGGGTATAAAGGTTTCTCTATTTAAATCTTGACAGCTTGACTATAAAAAAAAAGTGTTGTGGGGTCATGGTATGAGTCTTAATGTGTTTTAAAAAATATATATTTTATGGGCTCGGGGAACAAACCAATCAGAAATGAGATGATACCAGAAAAGAGATTAGAAGTTCGATGTACTTTTGCTAAAACAGAAAGAGTTGAATTCCACAGTACAGAGAACTCAATTTACTTTGTATAAAAGTGTACTTTTTGGGGAAAGGCAAAATGAAGTAGTTAGGATTGCTGTAGTAATAGTAGTTCAAGAATAAAGAATATATTCCCTAAGCATTTGGAATGTATCTTAGAAAAAGAAGAGAAAATAGGAACCCAGTGTTAAAAGGGGGGAAATAGAGAGCACTAGAAATCTGAATATGGCCATTGAATCAGTTGCTAACAGTAAATGTATAAGAGCTTAAAGGGTAAGAGGATAAAATCAGACAGTAGTGTATTAGGTTTAAAATCCCAGAGGTGGAGTGAATAGAGCATATGACAAGTTCTTATGTATCGGCTGCCTGTAGACTCTCAAGTTCTGCCATCCCTTGCCCCCCATGTTCTAGTTATCCTGTCCTCGTATATTCTCTTCCCTTCTCACCTATGAGTGATGGCTTAACTTACTGACTTTCTTCTAATGAACACAATTTGGAAATTTAGATAACATATCGCTTATATTAACCCCCTTTTCCTCCCCACTCTACCCTTTGTCTCTCCCTCTCCTCTTTCTCTGTCTCGAAAGAAGCAAGTTGGCATGTTGACAGCTACTACATGAAGAAGTTTATATGGCAACCAACTGCTTTTTCTGGTCAAAAGTCTGCCAAGTCCTGAAGTCTATTGTATTAATGTGAGTGAGCTTGGAAGCAGATCCTTCCCTGGTCAAAACCTGAGATGACGACAGCCTCAACTACAAACTTCATCACTCCCTGTGACACACCTTGAGCTAGAGGCACTAGGGTTCCTAATCCACAGAAACTGTGAGATGATAAATGTTATTGTTTTAAGTTTTGGGGATGACAGTTTCCACAGCAATAGGTAGATAAACCTGTCACAAATACTTGAAGTGAAAGGGAAAATTCAGAACTAATCAGATAAAAGTCATGTGAGGTAGTGTTTTTCAAAGATTTTTTAAACAGTAATCACCTGTTTAAAAAATCTTTGAATTTTATGATACATTATACCTGTTTAAAAAGTTGAAAGCCAGCTTTCAACTTTTTAAACAGGTATAATGTATCATAAAAAAGAACATCCATGGCAAACTTCCAGAATAATTGTGAGAACTAATTTCACTATTGATTAAATTCTCAGCAGATTGGTAAATCATAGTCAATCACGAAACATTGGGAGGTAAAAAGAATTAAAAAAAAAAGAAACATTGGTGATGACCATACTGTTGCTACTGCTGCTTATGATTTAAAGGGCTTTAAAACTAATGTCTCTTTTTTTTTAGAGAGAGTGAATTTTAATATTTATTTTTTAGTTTTCGGCAGACACAACATCTTTGTTTTGTATGTGGTGCTGGGGATTGAACCTGGGCCACATGCATGACAGGCGAACACGCTACTGCTTGAGCCACATCCCCAGCCCAAAACTAATGTCTCTTTCTATCCATCTGAGTTTGAAATCTCTCTGAGATCAGCAAGGAAATAAGCCATAGGAATTGCAAAAGAGGACCATTATTATTGTTAAGGTTTTTATAAAAAGAAATGCCCTATATAAGTGGCAGCAATAAGTTTCCTCATACCAAGCCTCATGAAAAACTTGCATTCCTAGTATGCCTAGTATTAAAGACTTCTGCATTTGGGGTTGTGCTACAGATGGCATGAGCAAAATGTGAATGCTTCACATTCCCAGATCCACTCTTAAACTCACTAATAATCTTTTCATAAATAATGAGGAAGAGAGCAAGAGCAAGGGAGAGACCAAAAGGATTGTTCTAATGAAAGATATTTCATTGAAAAGGAAATATTAGAAGTGACTAAGAGATGTCTAGTCTTCCAACAAGTATTACATATATTTTTTTCATTTTGTTTGTAATTTGCATAGGCTTTGTATAATTATCTGGTGAATTTTGTTTCAACTTCAGAAAAACAATGAAGGAGAAAATGGAATATTATGAATTAAAATAAATGAAGGGGACAACTTCTGGCTTGTGCCTTAGCTAAAAAATAAAATGGAAAGGATGTGAATCCTACCTATACAACAGAAAAAGCTTTATAACCTATAAAAACGTAACTTTGCTTGACCCTCAATGAACCCTGAACTAGAAAGAAAAGCAACTAGCCTGAAATCTAAAGAAAGGCAGTCAACTCCAAGGAGTTACAGGGCACAAACATTTTATCTATAGTGGCTGATATGTGATATATAAACTCTAATAAAAACAGGTAATATTTTCAACAAATTCTTAAAGATGAATGTGGGCTATCATGGGGTACATAAACCCTGAAGCCTTATACCCAGAAATCACTCCCACTCCTAGCTCTTCTTTATGAAACCAATTTAGTACTTATGAGAAAGGTAGGATATGTTGCTTTTGGAGCATATGTAAAGATCCACTGCAACTGGAGGAAGAAGATAGAAAAAGAATCTCATTCTACACCTGGCACATGGGTAGGAATATTCTTTGGCCCAAGTACATTCAAGATTCCCTATGACTGGCACAAAGACAAGATTGCTAAGATGATTCCATCCCAACAAATCAAGGACACAGGTTCTGTTCAGAAATACAGAAAATTTACTCCAAACTTGTCTTCAGCTGGAGGCTACCAAGAAAAGCATTGAGGAACAAAACAATAGCAGTGTACTATTGGGGAGGTTCAAGACAGTGAGAAAGAAATTTTCTGAAGCATGAGTTCAAAGGGAAAACCTAAAACTAACTGTGGAACATCACCAAGCAAAACCCTGAGACAGCCCTACCCCACACACTAAAAACAAAACAAAAAAAAACAGTAACTAAAGAGGAATTTGAAGCCTGTGATGTGTTGAGAGTAATCACAACAATGACATGCCAGAACCAAGGTCAATTCTTAAGTAGATTAACTCAACATCACACACCAAAGACTAACAAATCAAAATACGCACATCTCTAGACATAGTGTGATTTAACTCAGTCTCTATTGACTTAATGAGATATTGAGCATTCAATCAAAAATCATAAAGAACACAAAGAAACAAAAAATGCAATGCACTCTCAAGAAAGTAATCAACAAAACCAGGCTCAGATATACTTCAGTTGTTGGAGCTATGAGTCAAAATATGTTTAAAAAATACGAGAATAGATTAAAGACTGTAGCAGAAAAAGTAGAGAAGATACATAAATAAGATGGGAAATTCAGTACTGAGATAAAAACAATACAAAATAAATGGTAATACTAAGACAGGAAAATGTCATGGCTGTTGAGTCATGGAACTTTTTATGCAGTTTCCCTTATGGAAATACTAGAAAGGTCTTGGCAGAATATAGTCCGAAACTTTCTTCAATTCATAATTTATTTATATTTGGCTGGGGTATTTTTTTAATCTATGTGATGAAATATTGCTATAAAATTCCAACATAGTTAACCAAAAGAACAGAGATTTCTAACTACCTGCACACTCTACATACACCTTTGTCTCATTGTATATAGTTCTTCTTGGGATTTTATCAAGTTTCTCTCAATCAATACATATCTTATGGTGACATCTTTTCTAGTCTGCCTAACAATTAGTCTCTCCCTCTAGACATGCTTCTACAAATCAAAACAGGCTGATTAGGGTTTCACTGAAATTTGATAGATAACTTAAGCAGTAGAGAAGGTCCTCACACCTCACACTAGTCGGAAAGGTTATGTAGTGCCCATCTCTGAGATTTTGTTCATATATGGAAGGTAATAGAATGAAATTTTCAGAAGGAAGTAACACCTAACAAAATGAGTGGGTTAAAAGATAACTATTACATTTTGTCTAGGGTCTTTTCCTTGGTTTGACAAAGATCTGAGAAAAGCATGGATTTGAATAATGATTTGAAAGTAGCAGGATACTTCAGATAAAAGTATAGGGAATATAGGACATATTTTAAAATCTTAAGAAAATTATACTAAAATGGAAAATACAGAATTCATAAAAAGGGATCAGTAAATTTTACTAAATAAAAATAAAAGAATTACTTATATATCAGAAAACAACTAAGAAAAAACACAAAATTGATTTAAATATGCAACAAAAATTTCCATCCTAAAAATAAATAAGTTTTGATAATCACTAATAATGAAAAAGCCAACCCCCAAACTGGTACTAAATATTGTCTTTGTAAAAAGACAATATCAAAACAAGTGAAAATTAGGTGCTGGGGTTGTTGCTAAGTGACAGAGTATTTGCAGAGCATGCACGAGGCATTAGATTCCTGCCTCAGCGCCACATAAAAATAAATACATAAATAAATGTAAAAAAAAATAAACTAAATAAATAAATGTATAAAAAAGCAAGTGAAAATTAAAAGAAAAATCTTTGTCTTAGTGATACAAAAAGGGAAAAGTAAAATTAATGATTGTTTCTTATAGTTCACATTGACCAATTAATATATATTTATTATCTATAATGTATAAAATGATATTATAAAGACACTTTAACTCAGAAATTCTCTTTTTTTGAATTTAGTTTAAATTCTTTTTATACATTTACACAAATAAGCTTAACCAAAATATTTCTTAATGCATGTTTATAAAACAAGTATAAGAAACACAAATATTAAATAAAGGATAAGTATTAACCCAATTACATTTCATTAACACAAAGATTCTACACACAGTAGAAAGAATTAAGCGAAATTGTATGAACAATGAATTGTATGTAAGTTTTATAAATATAGGTATTTTATTGATAATAGTAGCTATATCTAGAGTAAGGTTTAAAATTTGTGTATATTGCTTTCTTTTTAAAAACAGGCAAAATGAGAGCTTTTGTAAAAATGGCTTCCTTTAAAAAAAGGAAGCCAGCTTTTTCATGGATAAATCTCTTGAAAATGCCCTTCAATAGATGAATGGATTAAGAAAAATGTGGCATATATACACAATGGAATATTATTCAGCAATAAAAGAGAATAAAATCATGGCATTTGCTGGTAAATGGATGGAGTTAGAGAAGATAATGCTAAGTGAAGTTAGCCAGTCCCTAATAACCAAATGCCAAATGTTTTCTTTGATATAAGGAGGCTGATTCTTAGTGGGACAGGAAGAGGGAGCATGGGAGGAATAGACGAACTCTTGATAGAGCAGATATTGGAGGGGAAAGGAGGGGGATTGGGGTTAGAAATGATTGTTTAACATGATGATCATAATTATCTAAAGTACATGTATGAAGATACAAATTGGTGTGAATATACATTGTATACAGCCAGGGATATGAAAAATTGTGCTCTATATGTATAATAAGAATCGTTATGCATTCCACTGCATTCCACTGTCATATATAAATAAAATAAAATAAATACTAAAAAAAAAGAAGCAGGTAAAACTAAAAAAAAAGAAATGTGTTTATATTATTTTTATTTAGAAAATGCTTGCAAAATCACAAATCACTTGTACAATTTTATAACAAATAAAAAATTAATTAGTAAAAAATAAAGACAACAATATGTGGGGGAGATAAAGTAGAAAACGGTACATGAAGAATAAATAATATGATTGTTTCATGAAATAAAATTTCTACTTTGATATTTTCTTGCAAACTGGATGCCTTGGGCAAATTATCTAAATTCTATGGGTATCAAAAATATTTAGCTATGTTATTGAAAAGTATATAAATATTTAAAAATGGTTTATATAAAATCCAAAATTATAGTAAGGATATGTCACTATTAATGACATGGCAAAGACTTATCAATCTGTGCTATATTATTTTTATGATTATGCAAAGAATATAAGCTAATTTTAACAGATTAAAAATAAAAGCAAAAATGAAGGTCCCTCCAGCAATCTCACTTACTTATAATTCTACATACTTTTCATGAATACACATATAGCATATATTTTTAATAAGTATTTGAACCTTCAAAATACCATTTGTAAGACCTTTAAGAAAAAGTTTTGTCTTTTTTTGTTTGTTTAACTATACAACATATATTTGGGTATTCACTCAAATTTTTCAAATTTCAACTACTTATTTATTCCCCTTATATAATAACCAATTTAATGATTTAAAAATAATTTTGGAAGAAAGGAACCCTTAATTGAATTGCAAATTATTTCAAAAATACAATTTTAAAATATCTAAATCAGCTAGAAACCTGGGTCTAAAGCTGTACTGCGAACAAAATGTCCCCTTAGGATTTCTTAAGTATGTATATTACTGAACCCACCACATAGATTCTGATGTAGTGGATTATGATTACCCCAGGATTATAGATTCTTTTATAGAGCCAATAGGAATCTGAGCTGATCACTCTTGGTTAACACTTTTATAAACTTTCTCCCTGTCAGCCCCATGATAAGCTTCATTTCACTAGTCAATGGAGTCAGTTCATCTACATGTGTAGCTTAACTAATTCACTGACTTGTGTTTTTGAGAAAATGAAGCTCGTGATAACCAACTTCATTGTGTTCATTATATAAAAATTCAACATGTAAATGTGTAAAGTGTTATAACTGATCTGAAGAACTTAGGTATTTGATCAACAAGATGCACAAGCATTTGTTTTGATAGATGGCTTTCTTGATTTTTTTTCTATTTTAAAAAACAGGTATACTTTTTAGTAAAGGTAATCCATACGGTTTAGCAGAACATCCATTATTAGCCTGGTAGTGCTTCATCTAATTCACTGTCCCAAACACTAACTATAATAAGCTTCTTATAGAAGGCAGGATGAATGATTGATTTGTAAATTGCTGTTAGTAACTGGTAGATTGCACATTTAACAAATACTTTTGCTGAAAATTCTGCTATAGTGCTGTCACATGAAACATTAGTAACTGGTAAATGTAAGACATGAGGTTAAAATGGAATTAGGCTATAGAAAAATTTAACTAGAGAATTCCTTTAAAGACAGCAATTATATACATTTTCTCATGAAGATATATAACAAACATGGCACCTTCATAGAAAATTGTTTAATAAAATGAAGTTTGTTTTTATTCAAATAGGGAGAAAAATTATAAAGCTTAAAACGCTAAAGATTACTTTTAGGTCAGAATGTACACACAAGCTAATTTAGAATTAAACTTTAATCAATGTTGTGTCCTGAAGGTATGATATCAGTGTGTAAGGGCATTTAAGGCATAAAACAATATTAGACAAAAGTAGTCAGGAGACTGCCGCAGTCCGGCTGCAGCAAAATAACCGGGGGTTGACGAATAACTTGTGTACGCTGATACAGCAGGAGTAGGAGCCGTTTATTGTAGGACAGGAGCAGTATTTATACATTCCACACAGCTTATCTAATTAGCATAAACTAGATACATCAGTCAACCAATCAGGAATCTCTACACTTAATGGCTCGCTTTTGTTACTTCTCAAACCACTCCCTCTGGCATTGTGCCAGGCACCATCCAGACTTGTTTACGAACTTTAACATTCCCCTGACAAAATGCCAGGTGTTATTTTGACTTGTTTACAGACTCTAACAGGAGACAAAAAGAAACAAAACAAGACTTTGGTGGTATTATAAGACCTTTTGATATAGAACGAGGGCATAGAGTATATTAAAGACTTAGAACAAAGGACTAGGCTATAAATGCCAGAAGGACTGCTTCCATATGAAAAATGAGACTAAGATGCATGGTGGACATATTTCACTTCACAGTTTTGCTTAGCATCATCATTAAAGACATACCCTTGTGTTAACTCAAATAATAATTGAAATGATGATATGAAAAAGAAATCAGAGAATTCTCATCAGAAAATTAAGATGTTAAGTATCACAAAAAGTTCCTCACTTTAAAAAAGTATAATATTTTTTATAATATTAGTTGCATTTTAATAGATTTGGACTATAAACAAAATACAAAATCCTAAAGTAATTAAATATACTTTCTATTTATTTAATCATTAAACCTTTAAAATTTATTTTAAACTTCAAGATATGAAAGACGTCAATTGGTATTCTCTAAAATATTGAATCATTTTGGTATTCAAAATCAACCATATTTTATAATATACATTCTCATAGTACAATATGTTTTCAAAGGAAATGCACTTATTAGAACCAGCTGTTAAAATATGATATAAGTGATATAAATAATCATAAAAACTAATAATAATTCTGTCATGGATAAACTGAAATATACCTTTGATCTAGTGACTACTGGAAAAATTATTGCTGAAAATTATGATTATCAATGAAATATGACCCACCATTTTAAGCATTACTAAATTCACTTTAATAAATCAATCAATGAAAGGGCATATAAATATTAATCATGACCACTGCTAACATCACAAAAAAAAGAGACAACTCAAACAAATTTTCCATCTGGTGAAGGAACACAATGCCTCTAAGGAAGTGTTGCTGCTTCAAATGTTAAGCCTGAGTCTGATGAAAAGCTTACATTCAACTTCCCATTTACAGAAATACAGATGTCAGAGAAAGGTGTTATCCAATTGGATGAAGACATAATCAACTACATACTTCGACTGAAAAAAAAAGAAATTTTTTTGTCAACAAATTGCAAGAAATAAATAAGAAGCTGGAGAAACACTGCGTATGTGTGTAAGCATATATACTTATGGGCACATGTGTGGGTGTGTTAGCTGGTTACAATAGGTTTATTTTACTTGAATTTTGATTCAAATAAAATAAACATAATGGAACTTTTAAGACAATTGGGGAAACATGGACTACTGAATATTCAATATAAATTATTTTTAAATAAATATAATAATGACTTGTGTTAATGCTTTTTTTAAAAAATTCTTTTTTAAAAAAAGATATTAATATTAAAGATTTATAGATACATATTAAAATTCTTCACAGAAGAATAAAAAAATAAGGTTTCCAGAATTAGGCTTGGTATAGATAATACATCCTTAGACATGAGTTACTGATTATTGAAGCTACATGATGTAATCAAATTAGTCTTATTTTCATTTGTTTGAACATTAGTGTAATCAAATTTACAAGTGATGCAAATCACTTCTATTTATAGACAAATTTTCATTCAGAAGTTTATTGGTGATTTTATATTTTTTAATATGTAGTTTGACTTTTATTATTCAACATAGATTGATCTATGCTGTTACTTTTCAAAGGCAAGATGTAAGTTCCATACTTATGAGTACTTCACACTCATTCAAATGTGTAATTAAACATTTTTAATAGTTAGATTGACTAACATTGCTATAAACAATTGTATTTTATTATCTCCTAATTACTCTCAATATTGGCATTACTATTTCGATTACAAGATTAAAGATAATAATATGAGAAAATTAATGGAGTTTTAAAGAATAATAATGACATAGGCCTGGCATGTTTGAGGTATCACTCTACTTCCTGTTTGGTCTTATTCTTCCTGCCAGGCCCAGGAAGCACACCCTCCCCACTGGAGACAAGGTACAGGCATTCTATGCTGAAATGTTACCATACTTATCTTTTTCTCATTTTTACATTAATGAGATAGTCGTTTTATTACTTCTCTATTGTAACAGTTTACCACTTACTTTGCAGTTTAAAAGAAAACAATTTATTATCTCATAGTTTGTGTTTGTCAGGGGCCTAGCATGTAATAGATGGATCCTATAGTGACTTCTGTCACCACCTACCCAGTATTGGGCCTAACTTCACAGATTAAGGACACAGCACTCCATAAGACTGCCCTCAATTGTAGCTGGTGTCTATATATTTGGGGATTCCCAGGCTAACTTTATTTTTGTTCAATTGGCTACAAGGTCTGGGATTGACCACTATATCCCTTCAAGTTCAATATTTACCAGAATGTTTTATAGAACTCAAAAAAGTCCCATATTTATGATTACTGATTTAATGTAGCAAAAGATGCAAATCACAACCAACCAAAAGGAAAGACACATGAGGTGAGGTCTAGGAGGATTTTAAAAGTGAAACTTCCATTGAGTCAGGATGCTTTATCCTCCAAGAGCACTGACGAGTTATGATCAGAGTATTGCCAATCAGGAAAGCTCACTCAAGCCCTGGTGTCCCAAGGTTTTCCTATGGCTTCACTATGTTGGCATGACAGCTGAATCATTTAACATGTGACTACATCTCCAGTGCCTCACGTGCTCCAATAGTAGAGTTGATATTACATGGCTCAAGGGCTCAACTCTCTAACCATGTGGTTGGTCTTTAACTTGACCAGACCTCATTTCAAGTCCATGCCTTAACATAGAATATCTAGGGCCCAATATGAGTCACCTTGCTAATGTAAACTATCAGCTGTGATCTAAAGGGCCCACCATGAAGAACAAAGAGGCTACTTCTTGGAAACTGAGGACAAAGGCAGTCACATTCTTTATTATGCAGGACTTCTGCTCAGGGTCTCACAATGTTAAAATTAAGGTCTCTTGTAGTCTCATAAGAGACTGGATATAGGACAATTTTTTTTTCAAAATTCCTCAGGTTATTGAAAAAAAATCAGTTATTTGTATGTATGAAAAAGAGGTCCTTGTTTTCTTCTTAGCTGTTGACTAAAGTCTACATTTATCCTCTAGTGGACACTTTTGAGCCATTGTCATATGCCCCATCAACAACACAATGTTTTCTCCTTCTAGTTCACAGAAAAATCTATACCTTTTCTTAGTCTGTTTTGGTGAGCTCCACTATGTCAGGTTTATTTAGAATAATCTCACTTTGGATTTGCTTAAAGTTAATTGATAGGGACATTAATTACATCAGCATGATTTCTTTGGCCATATTACAGGACTGGTTTCTATCATATTCACAGGTGCTATTGCCACAGGAGAAGAAGCATTCATAGAGGTCATGTACACTGGTAGCTAGTTATCTTGGAAAACACTTTGTTCAGATTTTATAAAATTAGATACAGCAATTGCACTCCTGAGCATTTATCCTGGAGGAATTAAAACTTATGCTCTCACAAACTCCTGCACATGAATGTTCATACCTGCTTTGTTTGTAATAATTTAAAACAAAAACTTAAAATAATCCAAATGTTCATCTTCAATCAACTTATCAAAGAGGAAAACAATGTAGAGACTAGAGAAAAGTAACCTTCATAAGACGCTTAATGGAACAGAAAAGTGGAGAGAGTGGTACTATAGAGGTCAACAAGAATTTTAAAATGACCAGTGTTGTAGTTCAACTTCAGAAAATGAGGAAAATGACAAAAGATGGAGCAAAAGGCATAAGTATTATCAAAAATATGCAACGATAAGGAGACCACATTGATTAATTAGGAGAAATCCATGAGATAACCAAGTTTAAGACCCCAGGAAAAGTCAAAAAAGGTTTAAAATTGTAACTTTTGGTTAATAACTCAGTGAAAATATATCTTCTTTTAATACCATGTAAGGCTCAGTACTATTCACGGTTTCAGATACCCACTGAGGGT
This sequence comes from Marmota marmota marmota, assembly GCF_001458135.2. Classification (NCBI taxonomy): domain Eukaryota; kingdom Metazoa; phylum Chordata; class Mammalia; order Rodentia; family Sciuridae; genus Marmota; species Marmota marmota. The sequence continues at coordinate 16,712,161 of NW_026000211.1, read as the reverse complement.
CTTGAAATGTATCCTCCACTGACAAGTGCTGTATAGACACTATATAGTCACAAACACCTTCTCTTTTGAATAAATCCCTGGTATTCGATTGTACCTTCATGGGTACTCTAACCTCTTTTAGGACCCTTCAGAAGAGAAGCTAGCAAAGCCTCTAGAGACAACCTTATGCCTATTTTCAGCACAGAATGCCTGTACCTTGTCTCCAGTGGGAAGGGTGTGCTTCCTGAGTTGGCAATGTCCCTGGAGTCTGATAGGAAGAATAAGACCAAACAGGAAGTAGAATGAGTACCTCAGATATTCCAGGCCTATGTCAGAATCTCTATGCTCTACAGACCCAGGTCACAGGATAATACTGTAAGGCATAAAGGTTGAAAATCAAGTTTACTTAAAAGAAATATATCACAAGATTATCAAGTTGTTTTTAGCTCCAAAAACGAATTCATGAGTCAGACACATTTTTTCCCCTTCTTTTCTTGTGTAGGCAGTTCTTTCGTCTTGTCATCACATTTTAACTAGCATATTGGAATAAGCTGTTTATTTATTGAGCTAGATCTTCTTGGCACTCCCAACTTTTCTTGTGAATGTGCCTTTTCTAGGGAATCTATGTTAATTTCTCACTCAATGAAAATACCTCCATAGTCCAGTGAAACAACCATAGCAAATAGTCCCATGACTGACAGACTGAATTTAAATTATGAAATTGCTTTCCATAGATAATGAAATAATCTATCTGAATATGAAAAGGATTATTTTTTCTTTAAATAAGAATTATTATATACTCCTTAGTGAAATGGCTGTCTTTTCATGCTCTGTAATCTACAAATAAAATGTGGCCAAAACTTCCCTCCAGTGAAATAAAGGTTTTCTGTCTGTAGACAGAATTTTTAAAACAATATAAATTATAGGAAAATCTTCATGTTAAATGAACATTTTGTTGAACATAAAATATTATGTATTATAATAGAAAATTAAATTTCTCTCATTTGCTTCATCATACGTATGCTGAGAAGAGATAATACTGGGCTGTACCTACATGACTCTCATTTTAACAGACTTAGAGATTCCATCTTCTGAAATGCCTCCCTAGATCCATTACTCTAATTAAAATTATTTGATATGTATTTGTACCTTGGACAGTGACCTTTACATTACTTACATCCTTACATTAATATATTGGTGCTCCTTACCCTAATGAGTCACTTTCAATGTTAAATCAAAGTAATAAATAAAAATAAAATGAATTAGAGATCAGAGGAAATGCTTCAGAAAGTATGTTTTCTCATGAGATCTCAACATTAACATTACTTTCATTGAATTGAAAGACAAATAATTTAAAACTGGAATACACACATAGCTTGTTTATGATGTTATGTTGCTATTTCCTACAGTATAATTGGCTGCCTGTTGAGCCAAAGAAATTACCACAAGAAGATCAAATATGTCTACTAATATTCAACTAACAAAATTGAAAAGCCAGTATATTTATATACTCAGAATGCTTAGCAGTAAATAGACGATCAGGGAGAGAAAAAAAAGATGGCAAAGCAGGGGTCAATATAATGATCTGATTTTCATGGTGTCTTCTCTGCTCTCTGGTCACCAACTAGGCACTTTTAGAAGATGTCACTTTTATATCTCCAGGGTACTGCTTAGTACACCTGAGAGCAACTTAATTACAACACTAAATGCACCCTAGGAATGGAAATGTGGTTAATAACAAAGCACCATCAAAAGCTTATACTATTTCTTGTTCCTTAGTTCTCACGTGTTAAAGCACTATTTTTAATGGAACCCCAGTGAGCTGAAAGAGTTAATAAAAATCATCTTGTCCTGAAAAACTCACTATTTTAGAACAAATCAAAGAAGGAATTGAGTTTGACATTGAAATGTATTTTGGAAAAGTGATAGTCACAGTGATCCAAAGAGTGCTGTGATTCCATCATGAATTTTTCATTCTAGTTTATACATCTGGCTAATAGTATTTTCATATGCTAGTTCCAAGGTTTTCAGGAAGACAGAAGAGATGTTAAAAGAACCAGAAAAGTATATGAAATGCATTCTGTAATTAATAAATCTACAACTGAATGGCTGAGCAACATGTAAGAGACTCTCAAAGTTAATGGTGGAGAAATCAGTCAATAATTATTTCTAGTTTGACTTCAGGCCGGAAACAGAAATCGTTTTAATAAAAAATGTAATAGGAAAAAAAGAAGCACTTGGGCAAGCTACAAAATAAATAAATAAATAAGTAAATAAATAAATAAATAAATAAAACTTCACTGATAGATGTGAAATTGCTGAATACAGATAGAGAAACTAACTTTACTCTTGCTTCTTTACATGATTGAGTTCACAGCACTGGCAGAGCAGTCTGCCGAACAATGGGAAGAGGCACATCTTTACAGGCTTGCTGGTAACTAAAAAAATGAGACCAGGAATGTGAAACTAATTAATGTAAAGAGTCAACCTACAATACCTTGAGAAGGTGTTTGGCACATGTAAAATCATTAAACAAACCACCGTGGGCTGGATCCCCAGAGACCAAACAGAGATTTCAGAAAGTCTGACAGGCTTTACATCTTGGCTAGTGGCCAAGGCACTGAACACAAAAAGTGAGATGAGTTTGATACCGATATATTCTTGTGAAAGGATAGATGAAATGAATTCAGAAAAACACAGAAATCTGCTGGAAAGTAGGTATCAGGTAAAAATTATGCAAATGAAATGAAAAGGAATACTAATCATTTAGATCCCTTGGTGATCCAGAGAGAGAGAGAGAGAGAGAGAGAGAGAGAGAGAGAGAGAGATCAATATCAATAATAGGGGGCAGTGTAGCTGGGGGCAGTGGCACATACCTTTAATCCCAGTGACTCAGGAGTTTGAGGCAGGAAGACCACAAGTTTCAGTCCAGTCTGGGCATTTTAGGGAGACCTTCAGCTACTTAGTGAGACCCTCTCTCAAAATAAAAATTAAAGAAAAAAAAAGAAAGAAACAGGATATAACTCAATGTAAGGCATCCCTGGGTTCAATCTCCAGGTTTTGTTTTTAAGGAAAAAATATAATAATTGATCAAAAAATTGCATTCATACATTAAACATATTTTAAATCAATATGCCCATTGCTGTGTCAATCTCTTACTTTTTATTGTTTAATTATTACAGTACTTCAGTCAACCACATTACTTTACTGTTTATCATAGAGGGAAACTGAGGTTTGGAGAGTTTGTGAGAAATATGCCTTAACTTCAAATGGCCTTCATCTACAGCTATGTTCAAAGAGGTCTAAACTGTTCATGACTCTTCAATGTCACAGTCCTGTACTCCTTTTGCTAAGTACTTTTCATCACACAATTTTGTTCAAGCTTTCCCTTCAACCACTTCTGCTTATCAGCCCTATTGTTATACCCAGGACCATTTTCTCCTAATTTCTCCAAACCATTTATTGCTTGACCTTTTTTTTTTCCCTTAAACTGGACAATCTGACAATGTGTTCTATCATTCCAATCACATTCTTGATTATTTATAAAATTCCCTTTTTCCTAGGAGAAATTGTCCCATATACCTCATTCCTGTATTAACACTACAATCATTGAACCTTTCTCCTTTACCCAAGCTGCTCAGCCCTATCTTGGAAAATCACACAGCTCTGCCAATGGGGGTCACTGAGGATTCAGGGACTCTGACATCAGTTTATAATCTTTCAGCAAGTTTCCATTTTCTTAGTCAGCTTTGCAAAATATTCGATGGCTTTAATTTTCTATGTGTCTCACACATCTCCGAGCCATCAGGGATATGTGATTACATGTAACCTTAAACTGCATCTGAAACAATTATGTTTATTTATCTGTTTTCTGAAAGGAAGATGGGATCTGTTGTCCGTTTCTTGTTTTTGTTTTCTTCTGTTTTTGTTTTTAAATCTAAGGCTAATCCCATTTTTTTTCTGGCTCAGGTCACTCTGAAGTCTGTTTCATTTTGAAGATGAGATTCATTCAATAGTCCAAATCTCAATTATATGTGATTCTGAGTTCTGCAAGAAGAGAGACATGATGTTGCATAATTCATTTCAATGAAAATTTGTAATATGTGTCTAGACATAATAAAACATTGTGTAGGTTTGTTTAATGAATACATAAATAGAAAGTGTAATTTAAAAGAAGTATTTCAAAAGGAAGAAAAGGAAAAGACGCAGTCTAACTTCAAGTGCACTTTGTATGAATGGAAATGTTTTATATACATTGATTTAAAGAATATCAGTTACAAACCTCACAACTGTCATTAAAAACATCAGACTCTCATACAGTCATTATTCTAAATTAAAGAACACCATAGTCCACTATCCCTTTTCCTTTTCTTTTTTTTTAAGGAAAGGAACAATATTATACACAGCACTAAATTTTTCATATAAATCATTAAATAACCAGAGTTGGCTGACATATTTTAAATATTTCATTTATGAAAGGGGAAGTATTATCAAATTAAATCAGCTTTTCCTGGCCTGCAGTGATATCAAGGTAAAGTAAATTGTATTATTCAAATCCTCCTGAAAAACAATAGATTTTTTTTTAAGTTCTGCATTACTGTTCCATGAAATCTATTGTAATTAATTCTCGGATTTGCATGTCATTTAAAGTTGAGTACAGCTTCAACAATTTTCCACAAAATGATACAAAATACTTGATGGAACACTAAGTGTTTTCCACTGTGTACAATTATATTTTTCCAAATAAGAGCTAATATGAATATAATCAATAGGTACCTCATTATATCACTAACATACTGTGCCTGGTAAGTACAGAATACAGTTTTTAACTCAGGAAAGATTTTTAAAAGAAAGAATTTACTGAATAAATATAGATTCCGTATTTGCTTATTTCAATATTTATTATCAAATATTAGACATGAATTCACAAGTTTGGTTTTGGATTCTAATTTAAAGATAAAAAATCACATGGGAAATTTCTAGTCAACATTTTCAGTACATGGCTAGAAAATAGTATGGTAGATGAAAAGTAAATAAATAATAAGTAAACTGTGAAAATGAAGGAAAATATAGCAGATATTTGATCTTATGCTATATATAAAACTATGTAATAGTCCAGAGATTATTAATTTTTAGTTAAATGCTGAATCTACAAATGAGATGAGGATAACATAGCAATAAAAAGTAATCAGTTTCAATCTTTCTACACAATTTCCAACCCTACATAATTTTTGACTTTCATTTTTTAATATATATTTTATTTTAAAATGAAGCTATTGATTTATTTGTTTCTTGAAAAACTTCATCTTCTACCATAACTGCTACTTTAAAGAGATTTGAAACAGACTTCTAGTCAAATTTACTCAGGTAACCTTTAGTAGTTTAAGCAGGTTAATTTTTAATGTCATTTATATTTGAAAGGTGCTCAAAATATTATACTATTAAATATTTAATAACATCATTACAAAAAAATTCAAGTAATTCAAGCCCAAACCCTAGAGGCATGGGGATCACTCCTTCTGGCTCTTGAAACACTAAACAAGTCCATTGAGATTTATACATTTTTTTCATTATTTAATAATGTGGTTTAAGTTGTTGCTAGCTTTGCAAAAATATAGTGTAACAGCACAGATGTGACTGTTAATTAAAAAGTCTCTTGTGAGAGCAAATGGGTTCCTGGGTGATGTTTTGAGCAAGATTATGTCATTTAGAAAAAATTCTGAGTACACAAAATCTTGAACTTATAAACATTATGTGCCTAAGAGACCACTGTTTTTGATTTTTTAAATCCCTAACCACCCTGCTAAGAGAAGAAAACTGAAGGTAACTTGCACATCAGCTTGAGTGCTTTTATATTTTCTTTAAGTGAATCATATTGCAGCCAGTGTAAAGATTCATGTTTCAATTTTGACAATATGTGTTTGTAGTTTTTAAAATGTATTGTCAACCACATAGATGACTGGTGCATTTGTGTCCTCATATCAATTTTCAAATCAGTAAGATTCAAAATGCTGAAAATTTTCAAAATAAGATTCCCTACATAACTGGTAAACTTTTACATGAACTTAAATATAAGAAATTAACATGCCTTTATAAATCATTAAGGACATATTTATATTTAAAACATAATCCAAATTTGGTTGGCACTCAGATATTTTGTGCATTATACATTATAAATTATTTTCCTAAGAGTATCAAATTTACCAATTATTTTATTAAAACATGATGAATATTATTTAAATTACTTGCATTAAATAAAATATAGTAATATGCTGGGCACTGTGGTGCAAGCCTGTAATCCCAGTAACTCAGGAGGCAGAGACATGAGGATCATGAGTTCAAAGCCAGCCTCAGCAATGGCGAGGTGCTTAGCAACTCAATGAGATCCTGTATCTAAATAAAATACAAAATAGGGCTGAGGATGTGGCTCAGTGGTTGAGTGCCCTTGAGTTCAATCCCTGGTACCTAAATAAATAAATAAATAAAATATAGTGATATATATTCATGAGAGAATGATGATTATTAATATTAAGTATAGGTAGAATGATACTATCTGCCAAAGCATCATAAATTTTGTAATTTCACAGGGAAGATATGTTTTTTTTCATCATATAAAATTTCCTAGGAATTAATCAAGCAACTTAGCAAACTACCTTATTCTTATAAGGACCTAGCAAGTTCATTCTCTCAAACATATGCAAACACATTCATATACATATATGTATACACATACACACAGCGAAAGCATACACAATCTCAAATACATGTTGTATGCATGTATGTGTGTGTATATTTAAATATATATCTTTACCAGTATATGCATAAGTTGAAAAAGAACATATATGATAAATTTGATGATATTTTCTGGTTCCAAAATTGAATTTATGAAAGAGATACTTTTCCTCTACCTCTTGGAAATTTCAAAATTTCAGTTATACTATTTAGTGTTTTTGTAGATTTCTTACATTTTTGTTTCTATCCTTTAGAGTTTCATATGCCCATGAAAGTATTTTTCAAAATATACTGTATGTCTTACTTTTCCAAGCATTTTTATATATTTCTTTGTCTTAAATGTTCTGCAGCATCACTAGTAAATACAGTCCTTTGGGGTCATTAGAATGTTTGCATATGAAGTTAAACTGATTTTATTTACTTGTGGAAAAGCTCAGCCAACACTGTGGCTATTCTTTCATCTAAGCACATTTTAATGCTTAGACATATGTTGCAAAGAAGAACACTGAAAAAAATCAAAAGGAAGGCCACTTAAGAGTGTGGAATTAAGCTTCATCCCCTTGAGCAAGGAGTATCTACATATGTTATTTGAAATTCTTTTTTACTCATGATTTCCCCCCTATTTATCTATTTATTTGATAATTTATTATATCAGTATGGATTCATTTATATATATTTATATACTCGTTATATAAATTATATGCATTTATATATTTATTTTATATTTTGTATCATAATTCAATAAAATTTATAAAAATTTGTTGCACTTCTTATAATAACTTTCTTCCAAGTTTAGCATGAAATGGATAAAAATGAGTGATATTATAGTGGAGAAGCCTGACAAACATGACTTCTTTGAAATGATCAATGTTAAGAGTCTGTAAACAAGTCTGGATGGTGCCTGGCATTTTGCCAGAGGGAGTGGTTAATGTTAGAGTCTGTAACTGGTGTCCCTGATGTTTGGTCATTTTCAATGCCAATAACTAAGCTACAATGGTTCTCCCACACCTGGAAGCTGATGAGTAATGAGCACTATTAATGCTTATTTCAAATGCAAAAAAAACCTTGAGATAATGTACTAAATTGTTCAGAAGGTTGTTTTCTTAGTGGAATGCTACATGATTTTCTTTAGCCATCCGGAGTTCCTGCCTTCGTCCCAGTGCCGGTGAAAACGAAGGTGGAAGAATTTCCAGTGTTGCTGAGAACTGGACAAAACTTCGGCTGAGAAACGGAAGAGACTTCGGAGCTGTTGCTATTTCTGCTGCTACAGCTCAAACTAGCTGCCTGCAGAACTTACCTGGACTGTGATTTAAGCTAGCTGCCTGCAGAACTTACCTGGACTGATTTACCTGGACTGTGAGTTAATCTGTTGAGACACTGCTTTACCTGGACTGAGATAACAAACTGTAATCTACAACAAATTGTAACTCGGTATCTTTGCTAAAGGTGTCATTGCTGGTATAATTTTTCCAAGGGCTTCTTGCATGGAGCCATCAATTGGCTTGGTATTGTGGCATTTTGTATCCTCCCTTTCTGTTTGTAGCAGGTTATTTATGGTGTTTCTGTAAAAACCTCTATGGTCCTTATTTAAATCAAACAAAAGGGGGAAATGCTAGAGTCTGTAAACAAGTCTGGATGGCGCCTGGCAAAATGCCAGAGGGAGTGGTTTGTGAAGTAACACCAGTGAGCCATTAAGTGTGGAGATTCCTTATTGGTTGACTGATGTATCTAGTTTATGCTAATTAGATAAGCTGTGTGGAATGTATAAATACTGCTCCTGTCCTGCAATAAACGGCTCCCACTCCTCAGTTTATACCCAAAGGACTTAAAATCATCATACTACATTGATTCAGCCACATCAGTGTTTATAGCAGCTCAATTCACACTAGCTAAAATACAGAACCAACCTAGGTGCCCTTCAACAGATGAAAGGATAAAAAAATGTTTTANTGAGTAATGAGCACTATTAATGCTTATTTCAAATGCAAAAAAAACCTTGAGATAATGTACTAAATTGTTCAGAAGGTTGTTTTCTTAGTGGAATGCTACATGATTTTCTTTAGCCATCCGGAGTTCCTGCCTTCGTCCCAGTGCCGGTGAAAACGAAGGTGGAAGAATTTCCAGTGTTGCTGAGAACTGGACAAAACTTCGGCTGAGAAACGGAAGAGACTTCGGAGCTGTTGCTATTTCTGCTGCTACAGCTCAAACTAGCTGCCTGCAGAACTTACCTGGACTGATTTACCTGGACTGTGAGTTAATCTGTTGAGACACTGCTTTACCTGGACTGAGATAACAAACTGTAATCTACAACAAATTGTAACTCGGTATCTTTGCTAAAGGTGTCATTGCTGGTATAATTTTTCCAAGGGCTTCTTGCATGGAGCCATCAATTGGCTTGGTATTGTGGCATTTTGTATCCTCCCTTTCTGTTTGTAGCAGGTTATTTATGGTGTTTCTGTAAAAACCTCTATGGTCCTTATTTAAATCAAACAAAAGGGGGAAATGCTAGAGTCTGTAAACAAGTCTGGATGGTGCCTGGCAAAATGCCAGAGGGAGTGGTTTGTGAAGTAACACCAGTGAGCCATTAAGTGTGGAGATTCCTTATTGGTTGACTGATGTATCTAGTTTATGCTAATTAGATAAGCTGTGTGGAATGTATAAATACTGCTCCTGTCCTGCAATAAACGGCTCCCACTCCTGCTGTATCAACGTATACAAGTTGTTCGTCACCCCCTGGTTATTTTGCCCAGCCAGCCGGCCTGCGGCAGATCAAGGTTCATACCAACATTGATATGTCATGTTGATTGTCTTGTAACCTTGACATGATGTGGCAGAACACAATTGGTACTTTCCTCCATGGTCATCTTCCCCAAACTCCAAACTTCCATCCACTCATGAGAAAACAATAAGTATATCCCAATTGGTAAACATTCTACAACATACCAGAGCAGTAATTCTGAAAACTGGTAAGGTCATGAAAAACAAGGAAAGTCTATGAAATTGTGACAGTCGAGAAGAGTTTACAGAGCCGGGTGCTTGGTTCATGCCTGTAATTTCAGTGACTCTGTAGACTGAGGCAGAAGATTTGCAAGTTCCACTCCAGTCTCAGCAATTTAGAAAGACCTCATCTCAAGATAAAATTTAAAAAGGGCTGAGGATGTATCTCTGAGATAGAATATACCTGAATTCAATTCTACTAGTGCAAAAAAATTCCAAAGAAACTAAACAACTAAATATAATAGAGAATCCTGAAACAAGAAAATGTTAAGCAACATAAACTATAAATGTGTTAATAATATTTCATTAATCATATCAAATATATCATATGAGATGCTAACCATATACAGAACCTGGACAGAAAAGCTATATTGAATATACATTATGTTTATCTTCCCTACTTTCTCACAACTCTAAAACTGTCCTCACAAAATTTATTTTTTAATAACAATATATGGACATCAGGAAATAACTAATTATACCTAGTACTTATTTCTACCTCATGACTTTTTACATGAAAAAGCTTGATAGAGGGATTATGCAAAGAGTATAAATTTGGACCAATCACCTATGCTCTGCTTTCTGAATAAATTCATGTTTTACCGAAAAATTCTGTACAATTAGGAATCAGTCACAGTTTAACTCTTAGACCTTGTTTTGAAGCTTGGAAAGTAGTAATGTGGTTCCCTGAGTTGAAAGGAAATAATAAACTTAGATTAGAAGACCCAGTATGTTTGTGCTTAGAGAATTTCCAAATCCTCTAACTCGGAGGTTTTTTGAGAAATGAAAGGGGAAGGCACTAGGAACCCCCCAAATGTTTTCATTATTACCAAAAACTATCTGAGCTTTATCTATTTCAAAGGGAAAAAAATCACCATAGTCCTAAGTTTCTGAACACCTTAATTCTGCTGAGCAACTAACTTATTGGGATGTTAAAATCATCTCTGGTCTCATTTAATTATAAAACCACTCATAGAGAATGAAATAAGAAACTACTGCTAGTCGGAAATCAATAAGCCATGAACTCAATATCTGAAACTTGCATCACATATAGCTCAGGATCTAGATTTCTTTTTTTTTTTTATTCTTCTTTTCTTTTTTATTTTATTTTATTTTTTGATCTTTGGCTCAGTAAGTTTGGTAGAAATGAAACTGTAAAGAAAGCTTAGCTGCTTACCTAGGATTGAGCAGTATATAAAATATTCTTTAAAATTTCAGAATACACATATATTGTCCATTTGATTTATTTAAATTATTCAATATTTATTGTTTGTAATTTAAAGTCATAAAATTACTTCCTTCAGACACTCTCACTAAGCAAATGTTTCAGTATTTATACACAAAGAATTTTCTTGTATAGTAAGTTTTTTTTGTGGCTTTCAGTTTCCTTTTCTTTGTTTGCTTTTTATGTTTATTTACAGTGATTGAGGATTGGTAGCCACATCAGAGAGAGGTCTTATCAGTGAAATCAGACCTGAAACCTTAGGTGACATCAATCACATATTCTTCTTATACATTATATAATACATTTTGGAAGCACTTTTTTTAAGTCTATTGTACTTTAGTAACTTTAATTTCTACATGTATGTTGAAAGCAATCCTCCAATGATATAGGCTGTAAACTGTAAAAGTGAATGCATTATCTAGGCAATTTTGTTTGAAATCAATTGAAATTTGGAACAAAAATTCACAATATGAAACTCTGACAACTGGTAGCAATGTTTTTACTCATTATTTTTCACAATATAAGAAGAGTTGTTAAAGATGGTGAGTTTATATTTTCATTTTGAGAATAATTTGAGTCATCTCTTTCATAGTCAAATGTAGACATATAACAAGCAATCCATATAAAATCTAGAATTCAAAAACAGAGCTATGCATTTGATGCTTAAAAATATTCAGGTGGTTTTTCAAACATGGAGAAAGTGTGAGTTTGTTCATGAAATGAAAGTAGACCAAAAAAATAGTATTATCCTAATAAAGTGTATGTATTAGTTTTCTACTGTTGTGTAATAAATTGTCAGACTGAGTGACTCAAAACAACACCTGCTCAAAAACTCACAGTTCTGTATGTCAGAATACCACATGGTATGGCTGGCAACCTCAGCTCAGGAATTGATTTCCTGAGCCTGAATTCAATGTCTGTTGGCTAGGAGCTGCCCTGGGCTTCCAGTAGCCACCTGCTCTCCACCTTAAATAGTTTTCTCCATTTCAAGCCAGACACAGATTATCAAATCTCTCCTTCTGCCAACAGCAGAAAAAAATACCTCTTTTTGAAAGGTCTAATGTGGTTAGTTTGGATCTACCCAGATAACCAGATAACCTCCATGTGCCACTAACATGACATAATCACAGGAGTGATATCCTCCTGTTCAAAGGTTTAAGATGACATCATTCAGGGAGGACATCTAGGAATTATGCTCATTATGGAATGGATTCTAAGTGACTGAGATAAAGAAGAGAGAAACAGAAATTCAAAGAAAAACAGAAAAGAGGAGAATAACATAAATAGGGTTTTTTGTTTGTTTGTTGTTTGTTTTATAAAACCACTGGTAATCAATATAGAGATTTAAAATGGTAGAGTTCACTTTGGTAAGAAATTTCAGCACAGAAAGAGTTAGGCACCTTATGGCAGCAGTCTGGAATAGGAATTGGGATTGCAATGACATATTGTTCTTTATAAGAAATTTGAGATGAGACGGGAACAGGGAAAAAAAAAACTAAGGTCACGGATGCATGTGTTTTATTTTGAGGTGATCTGGTAGGGAGGAAGAGCTAAAGAATGTAACAGAAAAAAAAAACAGCCAAGTAAATTAAAATCTATAAAAATTTTAAGTTTTAAGAATTAATAAATCGCATGAATACATAGTTCACACACTCACAGTGAATTTTCTTTCTTTTTTTTTCTTTACAGAAAGTAATTCTTTGCTTGCTTAACAACAGGAAAAGAAGTGGCTCTGGCATTTTCTCTGTGTGTTAACATTTCTCCTGGTATGTGTCTTGCAATCCCACAAAGTATGTCTTAATTGCATTCTGAGCAGTTTTTTCCCCAAACAAAATGGTTTGAAAAGGTGATCAAATATTTGTAATTACAACACTCCCCAAAATAACTAGATATATGATTGGCATACTTGATTAATTTAGGAATCTCATTACATTTCAAATTTAAACTGTCAAACTTAAAGAAACAGATAGACTCACTTTCAATATGTTTTTTGTCATCATAGCAGCCAAAATTGCCCCATTTTTAAATGAGTTTTCAATTGAATTAACTATGTGTTCTATTTATATGTAATTGAATGTCAAAAGACTCAGAAAGTCAGCTGAATAAATTCAAAAATGCTTTTTGCATAAACTATAAACTTAGAATTAATTATCAATCCAGAAAATATTGTAAGAATCTAGAAATAGGTCTGGTACCCTATCCTAAAAGAAAGAGATTTCTCCAAGAGTTGTTATTTCTATTACACACAAATAAACATACACACTTTAAAGAACTTTATGAACAACAATTTTATATAGTAGAATTAGAATCAAGTAACCAGCCACACACCAGGCTGTTGTCCAGTTTAAAGGCACATTGCTCTGTGTCATTAAAAAATTCATCTTATAATTCTAAATTTAGATAAATGTAAATAATCTAAATTGATTAGATCACTTTTAAAAGTGAGCAAAATCTCAGCACTCATTGCCGCCATTAGTAAATAATTAGTAACTCTGGAGTAATTCTGCTTCTAGTGAAATAAGAAATAAAAACATAATAAGGATCAATTAAGTAACTAACACCACCAACAAAGAAACTGCTACATCTAGGTTAACACTTGGAAGCACAGAGCATGACCAAGTCTCATAGGAATCCTCCTCTCCCTGGGTGGTCTACAAATTTGAGAAGGGCCTGCTTTAATTGGTATCATGTTTACTGCTTAAATCTGTATTGTTCAACTTCTTATTAGTCTCTTTTCTTTGTGCCCTGTTTGCAGAACTCTTGATGAGGCTGGGTGTCTAAATACCTAGGTTCCAGCCTTTCAAGGTACTACATATGGATGGATGTCATCTGAGCAATTAGTTAGCTCATAGAAGGCAGACAATGATTAGAATAGAGGAGTATTTTATGAAGCCACACAAATTTATTCCTCTCTCTTGCTTTACACAGAAAATACTTTCTTTTGCTACTTCTTTTTTTGCGGGGTGGGGGGGTACAGGGCACTAGCACTGAGTCTTATCCCCAGCACTATTTTGTATCTTATTTAGAGACAGAGTCTCACTGAGTTGCTTAGCACCTTGCTTTTGCTGAGGCTGGCTTTGAACTCATGATCCTCCTGCCTCAGCCTCCTGAGCCTGAGACTATAGACGTGCACCACCATGCCCGGCTCTTTTGCTGCTCTTAAACATACTTTTATTCATTGTTTCTCATGGAGAACATACTTCATAAAATTGATAAAGGTTAACCATGAAAAGAAAAACTATGTGAATCAGGAAATAAGTATTCAACAAGACCTCTCAAGAGCACAATACAGAGAAGTTCTGTGGAAACAGCTGTATGGCTGGTCTAGAGTATAATCCATTCAAATGTAGAGATGAAGACAGAGGTTATTTTTATGAACAATGTCTCAAAGAAAACAAATGGAATGTATAGTTTACCTACCTGTTAAAGCAGTTGAGCACAATGAGAGGAGATCCTGAGAGCCATAGCCAAGTAGGAATGGCGCATGGCAATTTCCTTGTCAGCCTACCCAATGTTGCTTAGAGGGAGGACTCTCCATTGTGGAAATGGGCTTGCCTTGGACCCAGGTCATTTGCAGTGACATTGCATGAATTTTTGAGAAAGGTGACCCTGCTCAAGGACCAGGGCGGATCCTGGTTTAGGGCAGTTCCAGGTTTAGGGTGGATCCTGCTGGGAATAGGGCATATCCTGCTGCCTCAGGCGCCCACCCGCTCCTTGAGTTCCCATTGAGTTCTCGCGGGATTCAGAGAGTATTTGGTATGCAGAGCCCGGTGGAGTGTGTGGATTTTTCCCAGAACGTGTGTGTAGAGTGTCGGTGACAGTTCAGGAATAAAGAGCTGCTGTTGGAATCTACAAGTTTGTGTGGTGGCTCGGTTATTTTGTGCCTAGCCAGACTGCGGCAAGGAGATTCACAGTTCTTTCAGAAAGTCTGAGATAATCAATCAGTGAGGCAGAAAATACCCATATGAAAATGAAACGATTATTAATTCTAAGAAAATCAAGAAGCTGGCAAAAGCAGTGCAAGATATACTGATAAATGATGCAAATTATTTCTTTTTTATCTAAATACTATTTATAATCATAAAAATACAGACACTGAAAATAGAGATACAAGAACATTGAGTTGAGTGAAACTGGTAACAGGACATTGAATAAAGATAAATTCGCATCTTTCCTAGTAGTTTGTACACTGCCTTTGAAATGGAAAAACCTAGAAATGGTAAAACAAGTTGCATTAATGTTTTGAAATTTGATGAAATATGCTAAAAGAAACAGTTAAGTGAATTTTAGAGTTTTGCCCTTTTGGAGTAGAAATCAGAGGTGTAGAGAACTAAAGCTAACATTGTTAGTTATATAGCTGATAATACTATTATTTTAGCAAAGTTATAAATTAAGTAAAAACAAATTTAAAGAATATTCATATTCCTTCTTTTCTTACTTTTAGACCTATAAAAGTCACCAAAACAAAGAAATGCAGGCTCTCTACTTGGGTGGAAGTGTAAGAATATTTATAACAATAAATTTCCATGTTCTATTAATTGTAATATTGCCCCAGCACCAGTTTGGATGAATGACTTTCTTGTATAAGAAAGAAAGAAGATCTGTTTTTTGGTTTCCTAACCACTGACCATTCATGAGACCCAATCACTAATTATACCCAAGATTTTTTGTAGGGAAAGTGTAAAGCAGGATCATAACTTTCTTAGCCCAATGAATTTATTGGACTTTGTATTTATTGGACAATGTATTCATTTGGACTTTGCTTATTGCTGATTTCTTATTTGAAATCTGCATAACAGATTTCAAATTCATTTGAAATCTGTATAACATTTCAAATAGGAATGACAAAAATATCTATTAATATTTATTTTCCTGTGTTTCAATACTTGACATTGATTGAATCATAATTATAGCTTTATAGGGCTAAGCAATGTGTTTAGAAATGTTTCTACAACTTTTAATAAATATTGCTTTACTTTCCCATATGATCAAAGTACAGATTTGTACTTTTGCATGCCTTATTTCATACTTTCTTCTCTATTTCTTTTAAATTATTTTTCTCTTAGAAAAGACTTTTCCTTTTTCTTCCAGAAATATAATAGACACATTGTTCTCAAACAACAGCCAGAGTAAACCTCATCAATTTAAGAGTGGAGAGTGCATCACATAATGAAATTATGTGTGTATCTCTGTTACCAAATAGATCTGAAGTGACATCTCAGGGCCTGTTAATGAGATTGTCTTATGTAAGGGAATCTGGTAATGGGATCATACCAAATTCGATTATTTGGAGATATTGTTAACACAAATTAAATTAATTAATGTTCAACTTGCCCTTCACAAACAAAAAGTTTAAAAGTTAGCCTGAAAGATAGAGCAATACCAGTGATGAAATATCATATTTTAGGATCAAAGTTTAGAATTTGCAAATTGGGAGGTTGACAGAACAAAAGTAGCTGTGTGTTTGAAAAGGCATTTGAAAGAAAATTATTTTCAAGCCCATCAACAACTAATTCTCCTTGATCATCTGAAGCCACATTAGGCAGGTCATCCTTACTTCTAGAAATTACACTAATATTCTATCTTCTGAAGTGCTCTTATTCTATTTATAATTTGTTTCTCCTTTGAAACTATTTCAAAGTCACACCTTATATGTAGCATCGTTAACTTAAGCTTCAGTTGTTTCTGCTGTAGTTCATCAACCTCCATATATAACTGCACTCTTATAGATGTAATTACTTTTGTTTATCACAATAGCTGTGCTACTGGTAATGGAAATGCACACCTCACAGAAACCATGTGACCTCTCCTTGAGAAATATTTTAGGTAAAAGTCCCTTAAAAGTCACACTGTACAGAAATGGTCTGACATATAAAGTTGAGGAATATATTGCCATGAATTGCAGTTCTTTATTAAAAACTGATTGTGTGATCAAAATGAAAATATCTTTAAAATAATGGACTTGATTGCCCCTAAGTGTCATATCAGTATATGTACATAGTTAGCTACCATTGTATTCATTTCTGTCTCACATAAACCTGGGAGCAAAGAAGAAAAATAGAACATTTTCTTCCCCAAATTGTGCTAAAAACAGAAACTTCATTAATTTATCCAACTCTTTTTTTCAGACTAGGATGCACAAGGAACTCAAATTGGGAACTCCCAATTTGCAAAAATAAACAAAGCAAAACAAGGACAAAATCACCACTCTCAAGGGTTTACTTGCATTTGTTATGGTATAGAAATAGAAAGAGAGTTGAACACTTAATAGAAAGTAAGCCAATAATTGGACAAAAGGTTTTCTGGTAAAGGTTAGTTCCATGGAAAACAGAAGATAATGTAATAGAAAGTTAAAATCTGAACTTAACGTTTCAAGCTAAGGAAAGAATGTGCGGGACCTCATGTAACAGTTGGCTCACCATTTTCTCCTCGCCTTTTCATCAGTACCAACACTTTCTCTAAATTTAAGCTGAAAATGTATCTGCACAGCTACTGACTACATCTCCCAGGCTGGAAGATATGGCCTTGTGAATTGAGAACTCACAAGCTGTGACTGGAAACAAGTTGAAATTCCTGGTCATATCCCTTAAAGAATGAGCTACAGACAACACCTATTTAGGAGGTGTTGTCAATGTTACTCAACTTCAGGATGGCATGAAAGCCACACCCACTGAGTAGGAACCATACTTCCATATTTCTCATTTGCTCTTTTCTTGGGCTATTGATATGCAGTATGATACTCTCTCATGGTATCTTGGGCAGCAACAGTGGTAGTGAACTGCCCAATAAACACAGGACCACAAAGTAAACACGTGATCATCTCCAGTGTACTATGCTGCTAAACCACAAAGCTTGTAGGTTAAGTGAATTAAACACATTTTTTTTTTTAGAGAGAGAGAGAGAGAATTTTTTAATATTTATTTTTCAGTTTTCGGCAGACACAACATCTTTGTATGTGGTGCTGAGGATCGAACCCTGGCCGCACGCATGCCAGGCGAGCGCACTGCTGCTTGAGCCACATCCCCAGCCCAATTAAACACATTTTTTACTTACAATATTTTCAACTTACGATGGGTCCATTGAAAAGCAACCCTGTTATGAGTGAAAAACCACTTCTTTTTTCTGTCAACAAATTGAAAGTATCCTTTGCCTACCTTAATCTGTTACAAGATAGAGAAGTTAAGTTCTATCTGATATGAACTGCTGAATAATTTGTTTGTTCTATTGGTTCTGAAAGTTTTCCTTAAACTATCCAAAGTTGGTCTTTTGGCAGGAATAACCTTGTGTGTGGTGGGGGCGGGGAGAAAGAAAGAAAGAAAAAAGAAAACCACTGGGCATGAAATAGCAAACCTGAAGAAAGGTAACAGAAAACATTTGTGAGAAATAAGGAGTGATCAACTTATTGATGCCCTTGCATACTTTGTGAATCACTTTATTTCAATTATATTCAATGGAAAATTCTGTCACCTAATTTAAATTGCTTTCTTTTAAAAAAGACAGCTTTGGTTATTATAAGTAGAATGGATCCTAATGAGTCAAATATAAGCAGAAAACTTAGGAATGAAATCATTTCATCTGGTTGAGTGATTGAGAAGTTTAGAATCAATGCAGAATTTAAAATTATTTAGATAGACCTTAACCTATATATATGATTGCAGATAATAATACTCAACTATTCATTCAACAAATAATCATTAATGATCTCCTATGTGCCCACCACTCTTTTAAGAATTGGATATAGAATGAGTAAAACATGATCCATAACTTTATTAGGGTCTATAAATGTATCTATAAATAGATACATAATTTGAAATTGGAATGAGAGCTACAAGTACATTGGATGGGGTGTTTGGGAGAGAATATTGAACTTACTTAACTTTATGCCTCTCTAAGGTAATATTTAGTCTAATATGTTATATATAAATATAAGTATTGTTCACCTCAAGAAAGAACTGTGGTATTTCTGTATAGAGACATAAACAAAAGATATACAGTAGAAATGAATTTGACTGAATGTATGCCATGCAATGGAAAAAATGTTTTTATCAGAAAAAACTATAAGCACATAATACTAAAAAGACAACAATAACAATTCTAAGGCATGTACAATATATTAATTGATATTAAGCATAATGTAGAAAATATTATCTAAAGAATATGATTTAGAATATGCTTCTGACTAAAAGACTTCAGAAGTCCTGGAAACAACATACTGAATAAATATCATCAGAAATGCACGTTTCCCTGCTCCCTCAGAATGAGAATTATAGCTTGCCTCAAATCACATTTCCATTCCTACTGATATATTTCTAGATTAATAAAATGATGGGTGATAGTCTGCCTAAATACCTTGTGTTTTTTAAAGAAATATGAATTTTATGTATTTACTTTTATTTTATTTTGACACTGGTGATTAAACCCAGGAGAGCTTAACCCCTGAGCCACATTACCATCCCTGTTTTTCTATTTTTTTTTTTGAGGCAGGGTCTCCCTAAGTTACTTAGGGCTTCACTAAGATGCTGAGGCTGCTCTCAAACTTGTGAGCCTCCTGCATTGGCCTCCTGAGTCACTGGGATTACAGGCAATTTTTATTAACTTACTTTTAATCAAGTCTAATTTACTTGAGATTTTTAGATAAATTTAAAAAGTCAAATGTATATTTTAACCTGTATTTAAAAATGACAAAAAATTCAGCAGAATGATGTTTTGTCAAAAAGAATATATAATTCTTCTGAATGTGATCATATTCAACCAAAATTAATATTAGAAAACACTTAAAAAGTGTGAATTGAAAATAATCTAATCTATTTTTATTCAGCATTGAGTTCAATGATTTGTTTTCTGAGTTGTTATTGAAACATAAAATCCAGTGCTTTATTTGGAGAAATTTACTGTCTAATGAAGCAATGAACCCAACAAAACAGTTTGCATTTACATCTGATATGTTAAAAGAAATAACATAATACTACAGGGACACAGTCACATCAATGTTTATAGCAGCACAATTCACAATAGCTAAACTATGGAATCAACCTAGATGCCCTTCAGTAGATGACTGGATAATAAAAAATGTGGCATATATACACAATGGAATATTACTCAGCCATAAAAGAGAATAAAATAATGGCATTTGCATGTAAATGGATGAAGTTGGAGAATATAATGATAAGTGAGTTAGCCAATCCCCAAAAAAACAAATGTCGAATGTTCCCTCTGATATAAAGAGGCTGATTCATAGTGGGGTAGGGAGGGGAGCATGGGAGAAATAGACAAACTCTAGATAGGGCAGAAGGGTGGGAGGGGAAGTGAGGGGCATGGGGTTAGAAATGATGATGGAATGAGATGGACATCATTATCCAAAGTACATGTATGAAGACACGAATTGGTATGAATATACTTTGTATATGACCAGAGATATGAACTATTGTGCTCTATATGTGTAATAAGAATTGTAATGCATTCCACTGTCGTATGTAAATAAAAAAGAGAAAGAAATCCACATCAGAAGGAAAGGTAGCAGAATACAACAGTTACTAATAGGGCATTATGTAAAAATGTGGATGTGTAACCGACGTGATTCTGCAATCTGTATTTGGAGTAAAATTGGGAGTTCAAAACCCACTTGAATCAAATGTATGAAATATGATATGTCAAGAGCTTTGTAATGTTTTGAACAACCAATTAAAAAAAGAAGAAAAAAAAAGAAGAATTCTTCAAAAGACTATTAAATAAAAAAGTTGTCAGATACAGATGTATATTTTATATATCAACATTGGGGCTTTGCAGCTTCTTATCAAGTATCATTTTGGTTTTTTTTTAGACCAACAAACTAAAATATAACATACACATTTGCCAGGACATTAGTAAAAATGGTTATTAGAAATTCCTTTTTCTTCTTTCAAGTTTTTTTTAAGTTACTGGGGATTGAACTCAGGGGTACTTTACCACTGAGGTACATCCCCAGTCCTTTTTATTTTTTATTTTAAGACAGAAGCTAGCTAAGTTACTGAGGACCTTGGTAAATTGCTAAGACTGCCCTCAAATTTGTGATCCTCCTGTCTCTGTCTCTCAAGTTGCTGGGGTTACAGGCATGTACCACTGCACCTGGCAAAAAGTTTTTTGAAATGTTTGTTGCATCTTGATAAATGCATGGGTATTGCTAATATGACATTCTTTCTTTCAATGTATGACTCTTTGAATATGGATCCATTGTCAACAAATACTAGGTATGAGCAATGGAAAATCACAAGGGGTAAGACATGATAAGTTTTGTATAAGAATGTGTTTCAATGTCAGGAGCTGGCTCCAAATTGAGGCTTTCAAACCAAAATATAAATCAACATACTGCTTTTTATTATTAACTGAGACTTAAGATATTAAAAAAGTCATACAAGCTAAACAATGGTTTCATGATTTGTATTCAAATCATGAATACATAAAGCCTCAAGTATGAAAACCAAATTATACTCTATTCAGTAATAATATAAAAACTGATTAAAACCAAATGTTATTTCATGCTCAAGTGTGATGTTTTAAAACACAAAAGTTCAGTTGGGAATATTGGAACTATAGAACAACTCTTCAGTGCTACTGCAAGGAAAACAAAAAACAGTGTCCAATATCACATTTTTTCCAACATGTAAAAAATGTTATATTGGACAAACTTGCTTATCTGTCTTATACTTTTGATATTTTTCATAATTTTAATTCTCCCACCCAAGGAAAGAATTGTGACTTATGTTTTGTATTTGTCTAACTTCATTTAATTTCTAGAATTTAACCTTTCATTACATTTTTTAAACGTCTATAATAAGTAGGAATAGATAGTCTTAAATATATATAGTTTTAAAAGCAGTGATGAAGTTTACATTTCTATACTGTAATTTTTCTATAGAAAATTATATATATATATGTATGTAACTTTTGTATATCTCTTTTTATAAAATCTATTATTCATATATTTCTTCTTAGATATTAAGTTTCTTACTTTACAACATACAACTGTTCCTGGATCATAATATATGCCTCAAACATTAATATAAAAATAAATGAGTAAATAAATATGGCAATTCATATTCATACAGTCTAAATTCTTCTCAGGTAAATCACTATACTTAAGTGAAGCAACACTAAAATTTTATAAAACTTAGTCTGAGTTAATAGGAAATTCAGTGGAACATATTAATTCACATGCATATGCAAAATGATTCTCCAAAGTAACTATAATATTTATGTTGCTGCCTTCTAGCACTGAGATTTCAGTTGACTATCATTTTCCTCTTAGAGCTCTGCTGTATATCCTTTTATTCTACAAAGTATAGATGAAGTATAGATGATTTTTTAACAATAGTTACTCCGAGTTCAAGGTCAGCTTCAATATACTTTGATCACTGTGTCCACTTACACTTAACACATAAAAATTGTTAAGTGTAAGTGGACACAGTATATTGAATTCAATATTATTTGAGATGGAAGGAAAATACAAATATAATTCATCATGTGGCTTGTGTCAGAAATCTTGCTAATTAAAAAGAAGCAGAACAGAAATTATAATTTGTATCCATTGCTCATTCAATGAATATTTACTAAGCCCCTATTTTCTATCAGTAATGCCATAGATATTGTATACAAAATGAACCAGGCATAAATACCTGCCACTAAAGTAATTATTTCCTAGATGAATAAATAAAACCTATATTCACATAATTCAGTACAATCAGAAAGAAGGTAATATTGTCAGGCAGCAATAATATTTTTAATTACTTTTCTTGCCATATGATTACATTTTTACCATTTATAATTATTAACTTTCTTAGAAACTTATAATAAACAAATTATTTAATTATCCTCTGAAAAATCCATTTCTTCACAGTTACAATGGTTCCTATCTTGTAGTCAAAATTTTCTACAATAAATTCCTCAAAATAGAAATAATATGCTGAGCTTACTTTGTATCTAATGTATTAGAGTTCTATAGAGTTTAGAGGAAAAAATTATGTGGGTATGTGTAATATATATGTATATAATGTCCACAGAAGACAGCAGCCTACCTTTCAGCTATTTGAGAAATAGGATTATTATAAACTTAATAAAGTATTAGGCAGTGTTATATATCCCAAGTAGTTTAAATTATTCATTTCATATCCTGGTACTTTATCCAACACATATGCTACTTTATTGTTTTAAAGTAGTTGATTTATAAAAGTGTCATCAGCATAGTGCAAATTAATGATTCCAGCAAAACACATTTGCGATACCTTAGGTATGTGACAGGCAATTAAAAAAAGTTGTATTGATTTGTCTAAAATGTTAAATGACATAAGAGCCATACAGTAAAGTATTGAATAATTTAAGTAAATCAATGTTTTCTGAATTTTGTAGGAGTACAAACTGTCTTGGGTGCTAAGGTGAATCAATATAATAAAATAAAAATGAAGTGGTTTATAATGATGAATGTATGGGTTGATAATAACCAGAGGTAGAATCTCATTTAGCCATTGTAACAAACAACTTCCAGGCATCTTTTGTGCACTATTCCCATCAGAAAACATGGTATTATATAGTCAATTGATTTTAGCACTTAAATAGCTTTTCATTTGCAAGACACCTAGCCTGAGTAAAAAGTAAACCTTTCCCAGAGTGTCATTAGTTATGGCTTGATTTAGAATGATAATACATATTTACTACCATTAGAGCTATTTTGTGTGTTTTATGTGGTTTGTAAATAATGCTATATTTTCTGAGGAAATGAGATATGTTCATTTGTTGTGTTCCTATATATTTGCAAGATTTAGGGTTTAGCATTTTTGTACTTTTTACTGATCTCTTCTTACTCTCATTTCCAATGGCAAATTTCTTAAGTAAATAATCTGATGGAAAATGCTTATTTTTCATTTCATGGAACAGGATTTGTATGCATTTTTAGTGTCCTCATTTTGTTTAGAAAATAGAAGCATGGTAAAATCCAAATATGCAGGGACACTATTGCCCATCTGATGTCATTTGTGGTTTGTAATATTTTTAAGATCTAATGAAATCTATGGAACCTTTCCATGTGGGGGGGGGGCATAAAAATAAGACATAAACACATTTTCATATACAATTTACGAGAATTCAGATATACTCTGGATTCTTTTCACATTCATATACTAAGTATATAATTCAAATAATGAAAACAATCACATTGAGTAGTTTCAAAACTCTAAATGCCTCAGTGTTGCAGCTAGATATAAAGTGATGAAAGAATATAGGTTTTAATTACTAAAAATGACTTTACCCATAATATTACCCATTCACCAAATGTTTGGAAGATCCTAAAAGAGGTCAAAGACACTATAATATCATAAAGAAAATAAGGGAAATAAAAAAGTCTTTTCTGAATAGGAGACCCAATGCAGAAAAGGGATTAACTCCCAGATTCCATAAAAGGACAAAGTTTGGTCTGTCACTGAGTCTTGGTAGTAAATCATGGTAAGTAAGACATGAACCCTGTGGCCTGCCTGTCTGGGATTGGATCCCAGCTCAACTATTTTATATTACATCCTTTGTAAAATTACTTAGACTGTCTTTGAGAATATCCTCACCTGCAATTTGAGGGAAACTATAGGATTTATTTCATAAGTCTGCTGTGGGGATAAAGTGTTTAAATCTACATGAATTCTCAGCAGAATACCTGATGCATACTAAGAAGGAAATTGGTACTAACCTCCAGATGTATTCTAATTTTTGTAGCCACCTGGTTAAGTGTGAGAATTGCACTGAACTAAAATGTGGAAATCTTGGTAGTAGGAGAAAGATGAGAGATGTTTCTTTGGATGAACAGCCATGTTAATTAGAGTCTCTGCCCCTTATAAAGTACAGGTCTTCGGGTAAAAATCAGGGAAGACACTTGGGTAGAAAAGGGTGAATGAAAAGTCTCTATTTTAGGAATATCATCACAGACATACCTTTCGTCTTCCACTTTGTCACTCTAGGCAGGGTATGGTAAGCTTACATAGTAAGTATGTAAAACAAGTCCAAGAAAAGACAACCCCATAAATATAAAAGATCAAATAACAATCAGAATATAAGTAAAATAAAATAAAGGTTAATGTACAAAATAACAGATGCACACGTTAAAATGCACATAAACAATAACTTAAGAGTGACGTGGGAGGGTAGTACTTTGGTAAGAAAACATACAAGAGATTTTTAACATCAAAATGTTTGTTGTGGGGGGGGGGAACTGTTAAATAATGAGCTGACTAGCAGAACGAGAAGAGAATTGGAGAGAGATTTAATGAGCAGGGAAATGGAAAGGGACAGTTCTCTAGGGGAAATGGCAAAAGTTCATAGAGACACAAACTGTAAAGGAAAACATAATGATTATATAACTAAAGGCCTAACTTTTTGAAGGCTGGAGTGAGGAAATCAAAAAGAAGGAAAATATGACTCCTGTCTTCAATAAAAAGAAAACTTAAAAATGTTGACTAACTAAACTAGCAGAATAACTGTGGCATATTAAAGAAAATATGTAAACAGAAAAATAAATAAAATATTGATATAAATCCCAACTCTGACATCATACTGAATTTATAAGATCATTTTTTTTTCAAAATCTCCATTTTAATATCTAATACAGTACAATAAATTGAAAATAGATGTTTTGACTTTCTCCCACATTAATAAAACTTCTCCATTTCAGTAAGTAGAGATTACCAGTTACTAAGACCAAAAAATATCTTAAGTTGTTTTTCACTCTTTTTTGTTTTCAAGTGTATATATGCTCCAACAACAAATCTACTTGGATTTCATTTCAAAATATAGGAAACTCTGAGAAATTCTTAATACTTTCAATATTTGTAATTTTTTCTAAGCTACTTTCTTTGTTTACCTGGACATCTATCCAACCACTCTCTCTACACAAATCTCAAGTTAGCTTATTAAAAATCTAAGTTAGGGGCTGGGGTTGTGGCTCAGTGGTAGAGCGCTCGCTTAGTACATGTAAGGCCCTGGGTTCGACCTTTAACACCACATATAAATAAATAAATAAATAAAATAAAGGTACTGTGTTCACTAAAATTAAAATCATTTATTTAAAAAAATATCTAAGTTAGATGAAGTCGTTCCTCTGCTTGAAACTCTCCAAAGACTAATATATAAATATAACTTGCTAGAGCCTGATGGTTTCTATATAATTTTGTCTTTGTCTTCCATACTTAATTTCCTTTATCTTCATCCTACTTGACCTTTTGTTGTTTCTTAAACATAGCGAATGCTCTTTGCCTTCTTCAGAACCTGCATCTGCTTTTCGCTCTGCTTAAAATTCACTTTGCTTACCTCTTGGATTTCACCATCAATTGATATCTACTCTCCTTTTCTTTCAACACTCACAACCTGACTACAATCACATCTGAAACCCTCTTGGATCGGTTTCATTATGACCTCTTCTCCAGTGTGAACAGCAAGTCTTAGACTCTCATTTTACCAGCTATGTCCTATATTTTGCACCACAAAAACATCAAAATTTCTCTCAACCTCATTACTTTGTCATCCTTCCTAAAATCTTTCTACCCTTCCTTCTCAAATGTATGGATCATCAACTGCAATATCCATTTTGTCTTTCCTATTTCTCTAAACTTTCCCATAATTTTCTTGTTGTAATGGTCTACCCTTGACCATAGAAGTCAATGCTTCTACAGTCTTCTCAAGTGGTGGCTCTCTTCCATAAGTCTCCAAAAGATCTACAATCATTGGCTGTAGATATAGAATACTTATTTTTACTACACTTCAGCCATACTGGACATCTTTTTTTTTCTCTCACTTCTCAAAAAATGCCTAGCTTTATAGTTCTTACTATTACTTTATACTAACAATTATGAAACTCCATTGTTGACACTTCCTAATAAATGGATCATTTACCTTTATTGTTGAATGACATCAGTATCTTATTATCACTTTCTTTACAAGCAATGTTTTTTTTTTAATTCCTTATAATTCCTATATGTATACATAGATGACCTTCAATATACAATGTGGTTCTATTTCAGTAAGCCCAACTTAATTTGAAAATATTTGAAGTTAAAAGTGCACTTAACACACCTAACTTACCAAACAGCTTAGGCAGCACAGTCCACTGTAGAGTACTGGTTGTTTACCCTCAAGGTGGCCTGGCAGCTGAGTTGGAGTTCCAATTTATTGTTGAGGCCACAGTTGATGATCCTTCACCAACAGAGTACCTTGTCACATATCAATAGACAAGGAAAGGATTAAATTTCAAAAGCAGGGTTTCTACTCTGAGTTTTCACACAACGGAAAAGTCAAAAAATCGTTAACTCAAACTGCCTTAAGTTGGGGACCATCTGTAGATGATCATCCCTGTACACTGAATTTGATTTTTATTGATATTCTTACTCTTTATTCTAACTAAGCAATTCATCACAAACTTTGTCAGTATAAGCTCTTCATAATACAAATCCATTCACCCTATTATCGGACCTCTGCTTACTAGCATTTGGGATTCTTTTAAAATACTCGGCCTCCAACAATCCTTCCATCCCACAGAGGCTTCAAATCTTACCACATTTTCACCACCTTCACCTATGTGCTGTTCTTTCTTTCTTTATTTTTTTACTAGTAGATACCACAATCAATTAAAATAACTTCGCTTTCACATAATTCCTTGACTCCCAATTTTTCCTCACTGTGTAAACTAACTCGGGGAAAACATCACTTTTTGCTTAAATAAAAATGTATTCCTCTGTTTCTATATCCATGCAATGGACAGGAGTCATTTACATTGAAGATATAAACATTGAGTGGACAAGAAATCTGTTCAACAATCATAATTCTTTAGATCATCCATCTCCAGCTCTCCTAGCTGACCTATACCTTACTTTCATTCAACCTATAACTCTGTTCATACTCCCTAATTTCAAGACATCTCTTTGATTTACTATTTGCTGACATAATTGAAACATTTCGACTCATGCTATACAGATACCAAATACCACATGTTTTCATTCATTGGCTTCTAGATACTACATTTTGTCTTTTAAACTGATAACATACATACCGCCAAAGTTATTTAATGTCAAGACAAACCTGCACTTACTTTCTAGATCTGATCTTCCCTCTACCTAAGCACGTTTATTAGTGCTTTTTATTTTCAACTCTTACTAATTCTACATTTGCATCTTTTTTCCCTAGGAGCATAAAAATACATCACTTTTTTTTTCTTTTAAGTTATTCTTGTCAGGTTACATAATAAGAAAAAAATGAAATCAGCAGCAACAGCAAATATTGCTTGACACTATTTCTTCCAATAAACTACCTCCAAAGTTATTTTGTCCTCTTCACAAAATGTCTTCTCATTCTCTTAAAATTCACTGAAAGTTGGCCCTGGTTCCTATGAATCTACTAAAATATAATTTTTAGATATAAAGTTAATCAATGATATGAATATGTCATGGCATATAACATTAAAAATCTAAACTGGTAATTATATATTAAGCAAATTAAAAGTCTAGAGGAATAATATACACAAGGAAGTTCTGGCATTGAAATAATCTGCCTCATTCATCATATATGTCTAGGGCTACAGGGAAGTAAATTATTTGATTTGTGTCAATTATCAAAACCAAGAAGAATATTTGAGTATTTATTTATTCATTTATTTATTTTACACTATTCTTCAGGGTCTTTGGAGGTAAAAAATATGGGCACATTATCAAATTATGCTAAGTAATGTGAATTTCTCATCTAATTAAATAATATCCAGGTAGATAGATAAGTGCATATATGTATATTTATATACAGAGATACAAAGGGCGGCTCCACATATTGATCAAAAAGTTTCATATGAAGTCAGTTTATTAAAAATATGTGCCAAATAATATTTTAAACTAAAACCCATTTACTGTGCCCGTGTATGTTCTTCTCCAGTGATCCACTGCTCAGTTGCTTTGTGGTTTCCAATATCTAAACAGTTTCTCAAAGTCCAGAGGTTTATTTACATAAAGCCATCAATCAGAAGATTCTGGTATCATTTGAGAATGAAAAACATAGATACAAATGGCATTTATTTACATATAAAACACATCTTCCTTTTCATACTGCCGCCTTTGTGGAAGGATTGTAATATATTTAGTCAGTCCTTTTAACTTTGTTCTAGTTTTCAAAATATTCATGGAGAATCTAGCATTAATTTTAGAATAGAAAAAAATGTTGGCTATTTTAATAGTACACATTTGAAAGACAGCAAAAGTTAAAATAAAAATAAGTGACTTTATTTGTAGTTTAAACTTATTTTATACATACTATAATATGTAAAAAGAAATCTGTATGTATATTATTAAAATACTTATGACATCCTAAATAGTTTGGGGGCTGGAAACAATCCTGGTAAATATTCTCATTTGCAAAGTTCTAATCTTGATTTGTATTTGTGTATGTGTTTTGAGATATTAAATTAAGTTGGATTGAGAATGTATTTTTAAATTCAATTTTCCCCTTGGAGTTCCATCAAAATTTTTAGCAAATGTGTAGAACATATTACATACTTATAATCATATGGACTACGGGAATATGACTGTATTGACAAAGACAAGGATGTCAGAAAACATCTATGGCAACTGATTAAAAGATTGTCAATAACATCTTTCTATGCCAAAAGTTATATTGCCCATTTAGAATATCAACTATAACTGCAGAAAGAATTAAATGTTTTCATTGAAATACACACTGAGTTCTCTGACCTAGACACATAGATGTGTTTTTTAAAAATTCTAGTGAAAAATATATAACTCTAAAGATGTATGTGATGAAAAACTAGGTCATGTACAAAGGAATACGAATTAAATAACCATTGGACTCGTCACTGACAATACAGCATGGAGACTCCGTGCTGACTGGTAAGTATTTTTAAAATAGCCCAATTATTGTAGTTTCTCATCATCTGAGAGAGGTTTTGAAGGACAAAACACAAAGACTAGTACAACACAAAAGGTGAAAGTGCTGCAGTTTAATTTCTGAGTCCAGATGGGCTCTCTGTTTGGGGTTATTTGCACAGGAAATTGACAAAAAGCAAATAGATTGGAAACCTACTTTTTCCCCCCCACTGAAAATGTGTTTTGAAAGAGCCTCCATGCTAGTATGCACAAGCCCAGGAAAACTCTACCTCAACCTGCACCAGCACTTAGCTGCAAATGATCTGTAAATTAAAAAAAAAAAAAAAAAGGTACAGGAGTTATAGAAAAGACAGGACCACTTAAGGACAAAGAAATATCTCCCAGAGCAGAAAAAGGGCTGATAAATGGGTTTAACAGGGAATTTACCTCCTTGCCTTACTCAAAAGTCTTCATAGGTTCTTCCCAGCAAAATATGATAATAGCTAAAGAGAAGTTGTTGCAGCGATGTTGTTTTTGTTTTCCTTTCTTCAAGTGGTTTATTGCACTGTGATTACCTATGTCAAATAAAGAAGTGTTTATTTAGTGTGAAGGAACAATGTAAATAACTGGACCCCTGGCCCTTTTTATGTAATTAAAATGTAAAAAGGAGACAAGGAAGACTACACAGTAGCCAGAAATCCTGAAGTGATTGATAAATTTGTGGCTGCTGTGGGAATGTAAAGATACTTAGGAGTATTTTGAGCTATCTAAAGAGAATGGACCATGGTAGAGACTGTGATGTGCTCTATAATATCTCTTGTTTACAATGTAAAAGAGGGTTTCACTGGATAGCAGTCACCCAGATAAAGAAAAGACTTCCCAAATTTTCTTGTAGTTAGGTGCACCTGTGTTCCTGGGTTCTGACCACTGCAATGTAAACATAAAAGTTGTCCATATTCTTTCCTTAGCAGAGGAGAACTTTCAATAAATTTCTACCTTTTCCATTTTTTTCCTCCTTTTGTGGAAATTGGAGCAGACATTAGAACATGAAAACAAAGCCCTCTGCTGAAGACGACAGAGATGTGACAGAAGCCTGACAATTGTGGTGATGGTTCCCCATCCAAGGACCACAACACAACAGTGTGAGTAATAAACTTCTATCTTTGAAAAGTCACTGCTATTTGGAATCACGTGGATTTGACCAAGTTCAAAACCAATACTAACCCAAGGGTGTACTAGAGGAAATGAAAATTAGACTCCACGAAAAATGAAGAAAAAGGAGATTCCATGAACAATGACTTAAAAGTTAATCTAGAAATCCTGAAAAACATGGCGGCGGGAAGGGAGTGAGCTGCCCAGTGCCCCATGCCACCAGGCACACAGACCTCACCTAGTCGGAATACTGCATCTCTGAGAGTGTTAGAGGACCCCTATACAGCTGCTCTCTGCAGAAATCACCAGCACTGTGACCCCATGCAGGGCTCCGGGCCTCAGTGTTTGAGTAGGACCCAAAGCCTGAAGTTCTAGTCCATGCAAAACTCTGCGAGAGACTTAGCAGAATCATCTGTCAACACTTCTGCTGATGGCCAAGACTTCGCTCAGCTCCCACGCAAGTCACTCAGCTGCTACCTACCACAGCACAATGCCATCGCCCAGCTCCCCCCACATCACCAGGTTCCCCCCACCTTATCCGACACCCCGGTGCTAAAAGCAGACCCCCGCCATCTTGACTCAACATTCTCACCATTTAGCTGGGGCTGTTCCCAGATTGGATCTCCAGCAGCCAGGCACCAGGATTCCAACTTCTCCCCCTCCCCAGCAGCAGTAACCCACCACAGTAGCTGCCCAAAACAGGAATTAAGTGCGATCAGGGATCCCCGCACAGGAGCCCCGGGGTGAGAGTTTCCTCAATTGGGAACTGCTAGGGGAGAAGGAGACAGGACTAAAGTCTAGAGCCTAACAGAGAGACCAGGAACTGGGAAATCTCTAGGCAAGAGAGGGAAATAGTACCTGGCACTCAAGTCATACCAGTGGTCCCAAAAAGAGACCCCTGAGGTGCAGTCTTTTTTCAGGGACTGGTGGATGCCACTCCCCGCATCCTGGCTGTCTGTGCCATGACCAGTCTTCCCACCCTGGTTACCTCCAACATCTGGAGGGCACAGACACCAGATTACAACAGAGGACCCCACCTATTGGATGACAAGAGAAGCAGGAAAGACGCGGATCTCTAAAACTAGCTACAACTCTGGTTGCTTCCTTCAATATTTTGTTTGTTTTTTCTCTTCTGACCCTCTATCCTCGGGCCCCCATATCCCCAATATATGTGAAACCAAGAACTCTGCATGAAATAGGACTTTGAGGACTCAGTCATCTGCATAATATAATATAGAGGTGTTGTATATACCATTTATTTCTTTGCATTTTTATTCTTTCACTTTTCTTTCCCCCTCCAAATTTTACTGTTTTAACATCTATATTTCTCTAAATACATATATGTGTTTATTTTATAAACTCTACTGTCATCCCATGTACTTGCCTACCCTAAATTACTTCCTATATATTCTCTTGCTACTAACCCTCTTCATTAGATTTCTCCTTCACACTTCCTAAGATATATTAACTCTATATCCTCACATCATACCTCCTCAGCATATTGTCCTAAGCCCCAACACCAGTTTATTGCCCACTGTAGAAATTGTACACCTTTTTTATAAATCTACTAACTATATTTTAGATAATAATTGAATCCAAGATTTCTGTACATCAAGACTATATTTCTGTACATTTCTGTACATCAAGACTAAACTGTTAACATCTTAATAACAACAAATTGTTCATAGGTGGTATATTGTTGATATTGGGGTCTGTTAACATTGTCCTTCCCCACAAAGGAGAGGTCTTAGAAACATACAAGAGCACTGCAAACCTGTAAGGTAAAAGCAATAAAAATCTAGACCCACAGAGCTGGAAAGGAAGACACATGAGCAACATGAAAAGACAAGGGAAGAAAGTGCCCCAAACAAATGAAGACACCACTTCATTAGAATCATTGGTAGTCACAGCAGAAGAAATGACAGAGAAGGAGTTTAGGATGTACATGGTTAAAATGTTCTGTGAACTCAAGGAGGATATAAGAGAGCAAGTACAGACAGTGAAAGATCACTTCAACAAGGAGATACATAAACAAATACAGAAAGCAAAAGATCGCCTCAACAGGGAAATAGAGGTTCTAAAAAAAACCAACCAGAAATTCTTGAAATGAAAGAAATAATAAACCAAATTAAAAGTGAAAACGAAAGCATCACCAACAGAGTAGACCACTTGGAAGATAGGACATTAGACAATGAAGACAAAATATATACTCTTGTAAAGAACATAGACCACACAATGATAATGGTAAGAAACCACAAACAGAACATTCAAGAAATATGGGACAGCATGAAAAGAACAAATTTAAGAGTTATTGGGATAGAAGAAGGCATAGAGGTCCAAACCAAGGGAATGAACAATCTATTCAATGAAATAATATCAGAAAACTTTCCAAACATGAAGAATGAATTGGAAATACAAATTCAAGAAGCCTACAAGAAGCCAAATGTACAGAATCACAACAGATCCACACCAAGGCACATTATAATGAAAATGCCCAGCACACAGAATAAGGAGAGAATTTTAAAAGCCACAAGAGAAAGGAATATAGAGGAAAACCAATTAGGATAACAGCAGATTTTTCAACACAACTCTGAAAGCTAGAAGATCCTGGAACAACATATACCATCAAGATCTGAAAGAAAATGGGCGACAACCAAGAATCTTGTATCCAGTAAAATTAAGCTTTAGATTTGAAGATGAAATAAAAATCTTTCATGATAAACAAAAATTAAAAGAATTTATAACTAGAAAACCAGCACTACAAAATGTCCTTGGAAAAAACAACAATAAAAAATCAGCAGAGGGAGGTAGTACGCTAAAGGAAAAACTAATCAAAGAAGAAAATAAAATCAAGTTAAATAACAAAAATAAACAAATATGGCTGGAAATACAAACCATGTCTCAATAATAACCCTGACTGTTAATGGCTTAAACTCACCAATAAAAAGACATAGGCTATAAGATTGGATTAAAAAAGAGACCCAACAATATGCTGCCTCCAGGAGACTCATCTGATAGGAAAAAGCATACGCAGACCGAAGGTGAAAGGTTGGGACAGATCATACCACTCATATGGACTGTGGAAGCAAGCAGGGGTTTTCATCCTTGTAGAAAATAAAGTAGACTTCAAGCCAAAGTTTATCAAAAGGGATAAAGATGGACATTATATACTGCTCAAGGGAAACATACACCAACAAGACATAAATATAAATGCCCCAAACAATGGTGTAGCTATGTTCATCAAACAAATTCTTCTCAAGTTCAAGAGTCAAATTGGTCACAATACAATAACCTTGGGTGACTTTAACACACCACTTTCACCACTGGATAGATCTTCAAAACAAAAGTTGAATAAAGAATCTATAGAACTCAATAATACAATCAATAACTTAGACTTAGCTGACATATGTAGAATATTTCAACCTGCATCAAGCACTTACACTTTCTTCTCAGAAGCACAAGGATTCTTCTCTAAAATAGACCATATGCTATGCCACAAAGAAACTCTTAGCAAATACAAAAAAGTAAAGATACTGCATTGTATTTTATCAGATCATAATGGAATGACTGGAAATACAATACAAATTGGAAATCGATGACAAAATATAAATTACTCCAACACCTAGATACTAAACAATATGGTACTTAATGAACAATGGGTTGCAGAAGACATCAAAGAGGAGATTAAAAAATTATTAGAGGTAAATGAGAACATAGACACAACATATCGAAATCTCTGGGACACTATGAAAGCAGTTCTCAGAGGAAAGTTCATTGCATGGAGCTCATTCCTTAAAAGAAGGAAAAAGTCAACAAATAAATGTCCTCACATTACATCTCAAAGCCCTAGAAAAAGAAAAAAAATCAACAGCAAAAGCACTAGAAGACAAGAAGTAATTAAAATTAGAGCTGAAATCAATTAAATCGAAACAAAAGAAGCAATTGAAAAATTTGACAAAACAAAAAGTTGTTCTTTGAAAAAATAAATAAAATTGAGAGACCCTTAGTTATGAGAACAAAGAGAAGGAGAGAGAGAACTCAAATTACCAGCATATGTGATGAAAAAGGTAATATCACAACAGACTACAGAAATACAGAGGATAATTAGAAATTAGTTTGAAAACTTATAATCTAATAAAATAGAAGACATTGAAAGCATCAATAAATTTCTTAAGTCATATGACTTACCCAGATTGAATCAGGAATATATACACAATTTAAACAGACCAATAACAAGTAATGAAACAGAAGACACCATCAGAAGCCTACCAACCAAGAAAAGCCCAGGACCAGATGGTTACACAGCTAAGTTCTACAAGACCTTTAAAGAAGAACTAATACAAATACTCTTAAATTTATTTCAGGAAATAGACAAAGAGGCAGCACTTCCAAACTCATTGAGGCCAATATCCCTCTGATTCCAAAACCAGGCAAATACACATCAAAGAAACAAAAATTCAGACCAATATCTCTAATAAACATAGGAGCAAAAATTCTCAATAAAATTCTAGCAAATTGAATACAAAAAAATCAAAAAGATCATGCACCATGATCAAGTAGGATTCATCCCAGGTATGCAGGGTTGCTTCAACATAAGGAAGTCAAAAAACGTAATTCATCACATCAATAGACTCAAAGATAAGAATCATATGATCATTTTCTCAATAGATGCAGAAAAAGCATTTGACAACATAGAGGACCCCTTCATATTCAAAACACTAAAAAAACTAGGGATAACATGAACATATCTCAACATTGTAAAGGCTATCTACGCTAAGCTCCAGGCTAACATCATTATAAATAGAGAAAAATTGAAGGCACTCCCTCTAAAAACTGGAACAAGATAGGGATGCCCTCTTTCAACACTTTTATTTAACATAGTACTTGAAACACTGGCCAGAGCAGCTAGACAGATGAAAGAAATTAAAAGGATACATATAGGAAAAGAAGAACATAAATTAGCTATTTGCTGATGATATGATTGTATACCTAGAAGACCCAAAAAGACCCACCAAAAAACTTCTAGAACTAGTAAATGAATTCAGCAAAGTAGCAGGTTATAAAATTAACACACATAAATTAAAGTCATTTCTGTATACCAGTGAAAAACTCCTCTGAGAGGAAAATGAGGAAAACTACCCCCATTTAAAATAGCCTCAAAAAAAAAATACTTAGGAATCAACTTAACAAAAGAGGTGAAAGATCTATATAATGAAAATTACAGAACCCTAAATAAAGGAATCAAAGAAGACCTTAGAAGATGGAAAGATCTACCTTGCTCTTGGATAGGTAGGATTAATATTATCAAAATGACCATACTATCAAAAGCACTTTACAGATTTAATGCAATTCCAATCAAAATCCCAATGAAATCACTCATAGAAATAGAAAAAGCAATCATGAAATTCATCTGGAAAACTAAGACACCCAGAATAGCTAAAACAATCCTTAGCAGGAAGAGTGAATCCGGTGGTATCCCTATACCAGACCTTAAACTATACTACAGAGCAATAGTAACAAAAACAGCATGGTATTGGCACCAAAACAGACTGGTAGACCAATGGTACAGAATAGAGGACACAGAGACTAACCCACAAAATTATAATTATCAAATATTAGACAAAGGTGCCAAAAACATGTGTTGGAGAAAAGATAGCCTCTTCAACAAATGGTGCTGGGAAAACTGGAAATCCATATGCAAAAAAATGAAATTAAACCCCTGTCTCTCACCATGCACAAAACTCAACTCAAAGTGGATCAAGTACCTAGGAATCAAACCAGAGACTCTGCGTCTAATAGAAGAAAAAATAGGCCTTAATCTTCATCATGTGGGATTAGGCCTCAACTTCCTTAATAATAGTCCTAGAGCATAAGAATTAAAACCAAGAATTAATAAATGGTAAGGAATCAAGCTAAATAGTTTCTTCTCAGCAAAAGAAACAATCAGTGAGGTGAATAGTGATCCTACCTCTTGGGAGCAAATTTTTACCCCTCACACATCAGATAAAGCACTAATCTCTAGTGTTTATATACACTAGAGATCAGTGATATATATATCTGACTGGATATATATATATATATCTGACTGGAGTGAGATGAAATCTTAGAGTGGTTTTGGTTTTCATTTCTCTAATTGTTAGAGATGATGAACATTTTTTTCATATATTTGTTTACTGATTGAATATCCCCTTCTGAAAAGTGTCTGTTCATGTCCTTGGCCCATTTGTTGATTGGGGTATTTGTTTTTTTAGTGTTTAGCTTTATATATATATATATATATATATATATATATATATATATATATAAATTTCTACATGGCATATTTATGTATTTATATATATAAATATGCCATGTAGAAATTTCTTCTATTTATTGTACCTTAAGTCTTAAAAGTTTTAAAAAATCTCTCTATGTATCACAGTTCCCAGTTATAAAATGATGTACTAAAAAACAGAAAGTCAATCACTAAATTAACAGAATAACAAAATGTTATGGTTGGAATATGAGGTAGCCCAATAGCTCATAAGTGAGACAACCCAAGGGTATTCAGAGTGAGATGATTAGATTATGAGAGATGCAACATGATGAGTGGATTAATCCACTTGATCAGATTAACTGAGTGGTAACTGTAAGTAGGTAGTTTGTGGTTGGAGAAAGTAAGCAATTAAGTACATGACTTTGGGGTGTATATCTTGGTCCCTGGTGAATGGAGCTTTATCTGTTTCTGATGCTGCTCTGAGCTGAGAAAGTTTCCTCCACGGGCCCTTCCTCCATGGTGTACTTCCTCTTCTTCCATTAGAGCAAAGAAGTTGGCCATCTATGAGCTGAGACCTCTGAAACAGTGAGTCCCAAGTAAACACCTAATATGCTTTTGCCAAGTGTTCTAGTCACAGTGATGAAAAAGCTGACCATAACACATGATTACCAATGTAATTATAGGGTGGAAAGATATGATACATTTCCTTACCCACTAGAAGGGTCTTAGCTGAAGCCCTCTAACAAAACACCGGTTCAAAAAAGAAATGCATAACAAATTCATTTTGTCAAAGTTGTAGGTGACACAAGCCTCTTCAGAAATGAGGACCTGATTTCTAGCACATACAGAGAGACCCAGAGAGATAGAGAGAGAGAGAGAGAGAGAGAGAGAGAGAGAGAGAGAACAAAAGAAAAAATGTGGACTTCAAAACTCAAACAAAAAAATAGATTTTTTTTAAATCTTCAGTTTGATAAAGAATGGACAATTGGGTAGCCTGCTATCTGGTCCCCTCTTGCTTCTGCAAGAGTTCTTTTTCTGTTTTTCACTTTCTGTTCTCACTTTTTTTTTTTTTGAGGGGAGGTGGAACTGGGGATTGAACCCAGGGGCACTTAACCAACTTAACCACTGAGATACATCCCCAGCTCTTTTTTATATGTTATGTAGAGAAAGTGTCCCTCTATGTTGTTTTTAGGGCCTGACTGAGTTGCTCAGACTGGCTTTGAACTGGCCGTCTTCCTACCTCAGCCTCTGTAGCTGCTGAGATTACCAGTGTGCACTACCATGCCTGGCATTCTTCTTCACATTTGAGTAAATCCTACTCTTTTTACTCTTGGGGTGGGGGGAGAATGGATAGTCATGAAGAAATGTGATTGGAGAAAAAGGTATCATCTTATAGTGATGGACCAAGGGGTGGGCCCAAGTGAGACCTCTTTGTATAGCATTCATTCCTCCTGGGTATGGTGTGGGCACTGTCTGGAATGAGAATATTCAAGGGCGGAGAAGGGAGATGGGGACCTATCTGGGTCTCATGGCTTTTTCTGGAAGACAGGAGTTTTAGTTTTGATGACCAGTAGTGGAAAAGAGGAATTTTGGTTTCTGACTCTTCAGAGATGTATAAGGGTGGAAGAAAGAAGGGCAGAAGGTCAAAGAAACCTTGCTTCCAAGGAGCTCTCTGAGCTCCTTCAGTTCAAAGTACTCTGCATGCCAATGTGACATTGGGGTGTCATTGTATGAGCATCAGTGTTATAAAACCTTGACAATGGGAGAGCAATGATAAATGATAAATGTGACTAAAATGAATGGAGGAAAGTTCAACGCTATGATATATTTGAGAGTGTGTATTCCATGTTATCAATAAATACATTAATGTAAATCTAGTGAATCCAAAACAAATTTGGACTCTGTTCTAAATGATTAAGGTAACTAACAAAGTATGAATAATACAACTAACAACATTTTTGTAGAGAAGGTGCGTTAATTGGGTTTGTGATTTACATCCTTCAGTGTGTTCCTATTACTACTAATAATATATGTTGATTTTTATTATGCATTATAAATAGTTCTGAATTCTTTATACATGTTAATTCAATAAATCCTTACAATAAATACATAAAATATATACTATTGTTAGTAAAGTTAAAAATTAGAGAATGTAGGCATAGAGCATTTAAGTATTTTTCTCAAGACTCCAGTCTGCCTCCAAAGTCTGCATACATATGCTGACTTCCTCTAAGGACACAGAGGCAGCATATGTAATTTAAAATTTGTATATTGCATTTTAATAATCAAATTAAGTAAAACTAGATATATAAAGGAATAATATCTAAAGAGCAAACTATCATTTGGAAATTATAAAGAGTGTATTTTAAAATGTATATAATTTCTTTTATTAAGATTACATTTTTCTCTTTTATTATGTTCATATATTATTTTTAATAAGAAAAAACATTAATAAAATACTGTGGACAGTTTTCCATTGTGGCAGTTGTAAAAGTAAATATTTGTTGAAACTGAAATTTTATTATACTACCTTGCCAGTCATATATATATAAAATACTTTGTTTTTCTTTATATGTATGACATATATATGCTTGCTAAATTAAGATTTAATTTTATGGTTACAAACATTAAATTATAATCAATTAATTTTTATTTTTAAAGGCTTTGGGGATTAAAATTTTTTTGCCTTTTTAAATTCTGAATTTTTTTTTGTATATATATATATATATATATATATATATATATATATATAAATTGTCCTCTACTTATAGTAGTACTATGCCCAGATAAAATTAGCATAAATTAAAAATATTATAAGTCAAAATGCATTTAATACCCCTCACCTACTAATCATCACAAGTTAGCAATTCTGTACACCTTATGGTGTTGTTTGTTCACCCTGGTGATTACACCTCTGACTGGAAACTGCAGCTTAAAGATGCTGCCCAGCTTCAGGATAGAAAGTCATTCCACATATCACTAGGCAGAAAATGCTTTTCAATTTTTAATGAAAGTAATGTTTTATCAAAAGACGTAAAATTTAGCCAAAGACTGATCACTGTACTTTTGTCTCCCAAAATTCAGGTCTCCTGCAAAGCTTCTTAAAAAATGACTAAGTTTAATGGCTGTATTTTAATCCCAAACACATACTGGCTATGTGATGGGAAGGCTGTTGTTCTTCTTGCTAGGAATGTTGAAATAGCAAACCATGCAACCAGCTCATTCCATCATTATCCAGATATGGTTGAGAGATGTGACCTGCAGTCCTGATCATGGTGGAAAACAAGACTGCATTACTTCAACCATGACCCTTGAACTGCTAAATTGGCCAAAGCTCTACCATATCATATTGTGATGGTCCCAGATTCTGATATCACTAGAAGATGACTAATACTTCCAAATACAAGCACAACTGGGGAAGAGCTCACTCTCTACTTTACTGATCATTAAATTTTCAAGTAAATATTATTCCATCTAATCTGATGTATACACTGTCCAGTCATTTGCTCTTAAGTATAATGATGTATTCACATTTAAAATATTCAAAATGGAAAATATGTATTATAAATAGAAAATATACATATATGCATATACATACATATATATGTGTATGTGTGTGTATATATGTATATGTGTGTGTGTGTGTGTGTGTATATATATATATATATATATATATATATATATATATATATATATA
>NW_026000211.1:16651068-16670822 GCF_001458135.2 Marmota marmota marmota | reverse complement strand
TTTTTTTAATGTGAAATCCATCAAGAGAAAAGTGAATATATAATCCTGGTATTCAAAGGTACTAGACCAAGGAACTATTAAAAAAAAAAAAGAATGTATCACTCTAGAACCAGATTGATACATTAGAATAAACAGAAGCAAATGAAATAATGATTTATGATTTATAACTTAAATTAGACTCTGAGGTAAATAATATCAAATTGTTTATTGATAGCAAGCATGGTAATTATAAAAATTTTATCTTAAATGAAATAATATTTTTTTAATGATACCTCTCACTCATAAGGTTGATGAATTTAAATTTTCACATTTTTCTAAGATTTATCTTTCTATGTTTTGCATTGAAGTAGATGTCTTTCTTGAGAAACAGAGGTGTAACACCTGCTTAATTCATCTAAATACTGTTCAGATAGCATTAGCCATTAGTAATGTTAATGTTTAAGATGAAATAATTTATCATTCTTTCATGCACTTTGTTTTTCTTCTGTATATATGACAATATATCGATCAATATCATTACCCTTTCATGGAAATTTTAATAAAGTTTAGATAAATGAGCAGCTTCAAAAACATTTTAATTCCCCATTTATTCCCTTTAAGGCTGTATCTAATTTTGTAACTGGCAATTGACAAGGCAATGGGTCTTCCTTCCAGCCTGCTGTTAAAATATTACTTTTGCATGAAATTCCCATTGGAATGATATGTCAAAGAACAATGTTTCTAAATTCCTTTTCTCCTGTGATGGAAGAATTATATTGTATCAAAACATTTACCTACATGGAAGATGAGAAATTAATTTCAAAGAATCCACATTATATTGAAAAATCAGAATATCTTCAATATCTTGGTGCAAGATGTGCATAACTTTTGATCATCATTGCCGTTTTTCATATTTCTAGCAAAATCAGATTATAAAGTATGAGGTTTGTGTGTGTATACATGTGTGTGTGTGTGTCTGTGTGTGTCTATCGGTGTCTGTGTGTGTGTGTGTGTGTGTTCTATTTTATCTATTTGGCATTCTCTAGGAAAACAGAAAATGTGTTGAATACCTGACTGGGATTAACATCGGCCTTGGTTTGGATACAGTGTGGCAAAATTGTTGCTAAGAGAGGGAATAACGAGGTATAGCCAGGTGGAAAATTTAGGATTTTCAAATTACAACAGGTGTGATTTAGATAAGAAATAACATTTAAAACACAAATGAGCTTGGAAGTAGAAAGGTGATAGGTAACTCTCTTTCGGGAGAAAAAGGAGCAAGCCTTCTTAAAATAAAGGATATGAGTTTCACCATTCTTCTGTGCAGTGTTCGGGTAGTTTGTATATGACCCTTGATTTAGCAATTCCTGACAGCATAACTAATTTGCAAAGCAGTTTTACATCACTTTACTTCAATAGTACCTTTTGAATGTCAGGGACAATTTAATAATTAATCTTCCAATACTCAAATTCCTTAATAATTAGGACTAGTTTACTTACCCCAATGGGTCCTGCTCCTAGCAAGAACTTTCAGTTACTGTAGGCAGGCCAGATATTTACTCAGCTTTATTTTGTTTTGTCTTAAGTTTTTCTCTCTCTTCTACTACTACCCATTCTGGTATTTTTTTTTTCTTTCAATACTAAAAAGTGCAGAAGGACAAGTTAAACAAACAAGAAAAATCTGATTTGACATATTGATTCGTCAGCTTTGTGTCATCTAGGTAGGAACACTTGATTACATATACTATGCTGAGGTATGATGTTACTCTCAATGTAAATGAGTGCTTTTAATAGTCATGGAATTGATTTTCAGAAATATCCTTTGGAAATTTGCATTCTGGTTTGGACTTTTTGGAACTTCTATCCTATTTGATCTCACTATCTCAGGGAAAATTTCCAAATTAATTTCTTAATTTTAATTTTTTTAATTTTAATAAAGCCCTTTTACCCTATGAATTGTAG
Organism: Marmota marmota marmota; assembly: GCF_001458135.2. Lineage (NCBI taxonomy): Eukaryota > Metazoa > Chordata > Mammalia > Rodentia > Sciuridae > Marmota > Marmota marmota. The sequence continues at coordinate 16,668,884 of NW_026000211.1, read as the reverse complement.
AATAATTATACATTTTTTAATTTAAAAAGTTAAAAATTCCTGGAATTGTATGTGCATTTATTTTATAAGGGGAATATAAAAGCAATAATAAGTTTTCTCTAGCAGACTTTCATTGACCTACATATGATATATATGATGGCATCAACACATCTTTATCCATTGATTCTTTATTTCAGGTAAAAATATTTAGTCTTTTTTACATTCATTCCCAGAAAGGGAGATAATATTTGGTCTCATAAATTTTCTTTATTTTGACAATGTATTCAAGAGAGGGACTTAGTAATAGATCTAAAAGATAAAAGAGTTTTCAAATTTATATATCTATGTATGTCTGTGTGTATTTTAGAGATCCTGAAACTACTCATACACACATCTACTCCTTCTTGTTTATTCAGGCTAACGTGTCTCCATCTCACAGATTTCAGGCTAGTAGCACGAATAGATGGAGTAAGGTATCTCTGACACAGTGGTACACTCTGAGACTTATATTTGAACTTTCAGGAGTTCCAGTAATAACAAAAGCCTTGGAGACATATTAGTTTGAACTATTTAGTCCTATTTTCAAAATGTAGTCCACTTACTAAAATTGTTTCTTTAAGAGTCTTCTCAAATTATAATAAAAATAACAATAAAATGTTTCTTGATTTCTCTCTCTTGAAGATCCCGCTCTACCATATGAGTAGTAAGGGCACTTACCACTGGTACTAACCACTTACAACTGGGCAACTTTCATTTTTACTGATTATGCCTTTTAGGTCAGAAGTAGCAACAATGAGATCTCATGTCAGTTGATGCCATTTAAGTCTTATATAATGTGCAAATATTTACATGAATATTTTTTTATTCTTTCTAGTATTCAATAGGTGCATTATGATAATAATTTGCACTTAATCCCCAACATCATTCTGAGTTTTCTTCCCTGGAAATATCACTTATTTTTAAGAAAATGCCCAAATATTATGTAAAAATGAACAATATTTTTTAGATATTAAAAATAGAACATCTTAGGCTATGTTCATTGCAGCCTTTTGGTTTTAATTCTTAAAAATTGCTTAAATTTTAGTTTTAATTTTCTCATACTTTATCCTTTATTTAAATTGAAAAATAAATGCAGAAATAAGGCAGTCTAATAAGCAAAATAGTGGATTTTTCTCATTTTTATATGTATAAATTTTGTATACTACCAATAAAAAATATTTGCAATTGCAGTGTGCTAGCCATTATAAGAACCCTAATTTCATAGACATTAAAAATCTGGAAAAAAATGTACAGTGGATAAATTGAAAGAATATTACCTTGTTCACTAATTACTTACTAATCTAAGTCCCTAGATCACTGTCATACTTTGTTCTAAATTTTAGATTTTCCAAACCCAATATCATATTTTGAAACTCTGAAAATAAGTACACTCTATCATTAAACCATATTAAACAGTTTATAAGAAGTATTGACAAATCAGGTTGCTCAAAATTTAGGTGTCATATTTTTAAAGTTATTAAGCTTCTCTTTGTTAGCAAATGTAGCCAACTAGAGAATGTTATACAAAGTTACTAACATAAATTAAAGATATTAAACCCACTGACATTTGGGCTGAATATAGGAAAAAAAAAAAACTAAATGTTTCCTCAGCTTCTACAGTTGAGGGAGATGTGTCTACCCTTATGTCTCAAAACCTCTTTTTCTTCTACTTGGATTAAAAAGTTTAAAAATATGTAAATAGTCAGAATATATAAAATAATATCTTTCCCATTAGTTATAAGGGTTATCTTCTGTATTTGCTCCTAATACAAGATATCTAGCCACAACTTAAGAATTATAAAAATCTTCTAGACTACCAGAGTAACTACCAAAAATAACAATTTGAGTTTAATTTTTTTTCCTTCAAATATTAAGAAAATAATGACAACTTGGCTCTTCCTTGAGATATGCTTGAAAAATAAAACTCTGCTAGGCTCCTATATATGAATAAATGATATTAAATACCATAATCAAATGCTAAAAGTAAATAACAAGTGAAAAAAACATGATGTCATGATGTCATTCATTTTCAAAAATAATTGCTAGCAAGGAATGACCCACAAGAGCTTATGTTCTATTGAAAGGAAAGAAAATATAAAATCCATTAGCAAGTACATTTTCTCTATGCCAGGTGAAGTTCAGTTTCATGTGGAAGGATAGAGCTAGTTAAGATAGCAAGAAGTAGCAACACATGGGATGGCAGGGAAGGCCTCTGATGAACAGTCAAATGAACAAAGATCTCCTGTTACTAAAGTAGTGTATTGTATGATTATCTGGAATAAAATTCTCTTTTGAAAAGAAAATGATGCGATAGTTTCTTTTTGTCCATATAGTTAGCAGGTGACTTAAAATACTGAAAATGTGATTATTGAAAAGATGAGCTGGGGGCAGTGGCATTGGCCTATAATCCCAGTCACTTGGTAGTCTGAGGCAGGAGGATCACAAATTTAAGAACAGCCCCAGCAATTTAGAGAGACACTGTCTCAAAATTCAAAATAATAGGAATAAAAAAGGACTAAGGATGTAGCTCAGTGGTAAGGTGTACCTGGCTTCAATCCCCAGTAACAAAAAAAAAAAAAAGTGAGAGAGAGAGAGAATGACAAATACATTATCATGAACAGTATAATGAAAATAGTTACGGTTCAAATTTTTAAGCATTGTGTTATAATTTAATAGCATATTAAATATATTGTGAAATATATTAAAATAAAGCATTACATAAATTAGAGAAATGAAATATTAGACTCCAAATCAAAATTTAAAGTTTTTAAGAATGTCAATAATGGTAAAATTTTAAAAGTTTAACTGGTAATATTTGCTTCCTCTCTACCACATATGTTAACTCTCCCTCCCCTGTAACAACAATATAAATGAATCTTCATCTTGAATGGGACATGAATACTGACAGTGAAGATGGTAATCAATAAGGCAAATAAAGTTTGCCTTATTTTGAAAATTAATATTTTTATCATATATATAAAATATTATTTTCTACATTAAATTATTCATTACAACTGTAATGAGAATATAGTATTCATATTATATACTTGGAATATTCTAATTGATAACACTTGGTTCATAGCAGTAAGATGAATGACAGGGCTTTTAATCAATCTTTTTTCCTTTGTTCTTTTCCTTGGCCTGAAATGTCCTGCCACAAAAAATATTGGCATGAATTACTTCTTGCTTTGCATTTACTGTGGTTTGAATATGCCCACTAAAGAGGTTGAAATTTAATCTTCATCATGAGGTATTAAGAGGTGAGACCCAGGTGGATCCTCTAAGAGGTGATTAGGTCATGATGGTTTGGATCCCTGGGTCTTATTACCTTGTGACTGAACCTATCATAAAAGCCAGTTTGGTTTTGTCTCCTGGACACCACTCTCAATGCATAATGTCCTGCACTGCCTTAGGACTGGGCAAAGTCCCCACCAACAAGAAAACCTCTAACCAAGCCATAGCCCCTGAACTTGGACCTCTCAGCCTCCAGACTTATGAGCTGAATAAACTTTTATTCTTTTCAGTTACAGCAACAGAAAATGGACTAAGATAATAGAGCTATTCCTTGACTAAGCAGGTTTACTCCCATAGCATTTCTATCAAAAACTCTATGTATTTATTTGTGACTTTATAGTCTGACTCTTCCACAACAAATAAGCTCTAGATGTCATGGGATTTATCTTGTTGACTCTTATATCTGCAATTTTAGAAAACAAGATAACATGGTAGCTTCTCAATAAATATATTATGACCAATTAAAAAATGAATAAATAAAACATTTTCAATAAGATATCTGGTTGTTGCTGCTTCTCATGTTGATTTCTTTATTTAGGAATGAGAATAACAAAGTGAAATGAGAGTCACAGAATAGAGGAAAATATTTACAAATAATACATTTGATGAGGGATTTGAATTTGGAATATATAAAGAACACCTGCAACTTAACAATAAAGAGACAATCATAATTCAATTAAAACATGAGCAAACAATTTGAATAAACATTACACACACCCACACACATATATACTCACACACACAAACAAATGACCAATTAGCACATGGAAAGATGTTCAACATAGTCAAAAATTCAAATCAAAATCACATGCATTATTGTAAATGATATATAACTTCACAATTCTAATTGTTCATTGCTAAAAAGAAAACAATTGACATTTATATATATATATACCTACAACCATCCTTTATTTGCTTATGAGACCCATGTTATTTTATTAACTCTCTGGGATTTAAAATACAGTCATATCATCTCTAAGATATGCTAAGTTTCTTCCTTCCAAATTATTATACTATGTATTTATTAACTCATTTTGTTTTACTGCACTAGCTAGGATTTCCAGAAACTAACAAAATAGAGGTAACAAGAGAAATAATCTCTTCTTCCTAAATTTACTGGGAAAGTGTTCAATTTCTCACCACCAGGCATGAAGTTGTTGCTATGACCTGAGCATCCACAACAAAAACTCATTTAAGGCTTGGTCCTCAGTGCAACAGGATTATGAGGGAGGGCCTTGTGGTTGATTATGGGCAGGGCTGTATCAGTGAATTAATGCCATCCCAATATGGTGAGTTCTCACTCTCAAGCTACTAGAATAGTTACTGTGAAAGCAATAGCTATAAAGCAAGTCCATTCCTGATGTTTTCTATTTTACAAAGGCCTAGTTGTCCTTCCATGCTCTGCCATGAGTTGAGGCATCATGAAGCCCTTATCAGAAGCTGAGTAGATTAATGTACCATCTTCTTGGACTTCCTAGCATCCTGAATGGTAAACCAAAATAAACCATTTTCCTTTATCAATCATTTGGGTTTGGATATTCTGTTATAGCAACAGAAGTAATTCAGTTGGGTAGTTTATAGATTTTTTTTAATCAAGTTGAAAAATTTCTCCCTTATTTTTAGTTTTCTAAGAGATTTTAACATCAATGACAATTGTATTTGTCAAAGAAAAATCAAATTTATTTTGTCATATGGCTTTCTTTTCTTTAGTCTTCGGTGCATGTGGATTACTTTTGCTGATTTTTATATTCTGAACCAGCCCTGTTTCCAGAGTAAATTCCTTTTGGTCATGGTGTATGTCTTTTCTGCATTGTTCTCTATCATTTGCTAACATTACATTGAGTATTTATGATTTTGTGTCTGCAATTTCTCTTCCCTATAGAGCCTTTATTTGATTTTACTATTTGGGTAATGTTGGATTTATAGAAGTTAAGAAATATTTCTTCTACTTCTGTTTCCTGGATGTTACTGTTTAAAATTGGCCCCATTGTTTTCTTAAATGTTTGATTAAATTCAACTCTGATTCTCTGACAGATATAGAATTGTTGTATATACAGGTTCTTATTAACATTATGAGAATCTATGTATTTCCTGAAATCAATCCATTTCACCTAAGTTACATATTTGTGTACATAGAATTATGGTACTTCGTATTCCTACAGTATCCTTTTCAATACCCATAATACATATCACCCATATTATTTCTAAAATAATTTGTATCTTCTCTTTCTTTTTATGTTTATCCTAGTTAGAGGATTATCAATTTAATTAATCTTTCCAAAGAACTGAGTTTAGAACTGGGTTTTTCTCTTGTTGACTTTCCTAATTTTCTTGCTTTCAATTTTTCTGCTATTTTTTTTTTCTGCTTGCTTTGGGTTAACATTAATCTTCTTTCTCTGGTTTCTTAACCTGAAAGCTTCAGTTACTAATTTTCCAGCTTTCTTATTTTCTAATATATGCATTTAATTCCATTTTTTCTTTAAGCATTACTATTCATTGTATTCACCAAATTTTTGATGAATTGTTTTGTAATTTATTTTTAAATATTTTTTAGCATTTTTTCTTGGTATTTCTTTGACCCTTATGTTATTGAAAAGGTTTATTTTATTTATAATTATTTAAAGTGCTGTAGTTATCTTTCTGTTTTTGATATCTAGTTTTATTCCATTGTGATCTGAGAATAGTTATTATTTGATTTATATTTTTTAAATATGTTAAGTTGTGGTTCATGATACGGAATATACTTTGTCTTGGGAAATGCTCTTTGTGAGCCTGTGAACAGTTTATGTTCTGCTTTTTGTGAATAGAATACTTTTAGACTATTTAATCAGATCAAATAGATTTATAGGATTATTTAGAATAATTATAACTTTTCTAATTTTTCTGCCTCTTTAGTTTCTGAATTTCAGAAGGATGTTGAAATGCCTAGCCTTTTTATTGTTGATTTCTCCTGTCAATTTTAATATTGTTTATCTACCCAGAAGTTTTAATGATTTATAATTAGATACTTACATGTTTAGGATTGTTAGGTCATTTTGAGAATTAGCCCCTGGGCTATTAGATAGTAACCTTTTTTTTTTTTAACTGATAATTTGCCTTTTCTTTCTTTCTTTTTATTTTTTTTGTATAGGGAGTTTGGAATTGTTGTGTATCTCATATGTATTATTAGAAAAATATATGTTTGGTTATAAAAATCTCTAATTTTTTTCCTAAAATATAAAATTTGTGTTTTCTGGGTTCTCCTCTCAGAGAAGAGCAAACCCCGTGATTTATAAATGATTATAAGAATGTAGGGAAAAAAGCATACTCATACATTGTTGGTAGAACTGCAATTTAGCGAAACCACTCTGGAAAAGAGAAAGATTACTCAAAAAACAAGGAATGGAAGCACTATATGATCCAGGTAACAATATCCAAATTAACAATAACTCCTTGTTATTTGTTCAAAATAACCAAAATAAATATACTATAGGATTACAGACACATCAATGTTTATAGCAGCACAACTCACAATAGCCAAGCTATAGAACTGTTCCCTTCAACAAATGAATATATAAAGAAAATGTAGTATGTATACAAAATGGAGTTTTTGTCATTTGTAAAGACAAATGAAATCATAACATTAGCTGCTAAATGGATGGAACTGAAAAACATCATGCTTAAAGAAATAAACCAAACTCAGAAAGTCAAGGGTTGAATGTTTTCTTTCAGATGCACAAGCTAAACCAAAATAAGGAAAGAAAGGAAATGGGAATACCATGAAAATAGAAGGGAGATCAGTGGAGAAGAGAAAGTGGATTGAAGGGGAGAGAGGAGGGAAAGGAAAAGAGAACTGTGGCATGAAATTGACCAAATTGTGCTATGTACGTATTTGAATATGCCACAGTGAATTCTAACTTAATGTTTATCTATAAATCACTAACTTAAAAAAAAGTATAAATAAATAGAAGGAAGACCAGTAAAGGAAGGAGAGCAAGGGAAAGAGGGTGAATGTTGAAGTTCTAGGGAATGAAATTGAAGCAAATTGTATTCCATGCTTGTATGATTATGTCAAAATTATTCCAATATTATGTGTAACTATAATGCACTAATAAAAACATTTTTGAAAAAAGAAAATGGGTTCCAGTGGCCACTCGAGACTATAAGGTATGTGCATGTTATTGTTCAGAATGTTCTACATCTTTTAGGGTTTGTTAAAGTCTTTATTTCCTTATTTGTCTGGTTTCTGGTTGTTCTTGTGATTCTTGAGAGTGAGGTATGAAATCACCAACTATTATTGCAAAACTCTATTTCTTCCTTCTGTTCTACCAGATCTTGAGGACCTTTAATTAGATGCATAAACATCTATAATAATCATTACTTCCTGCTATGTTAAACCTTTTACTAAACATATAACATCCTTTATCTCTTGAGAATTTTATTTTTAACAAGGTCTATTTTGTCTGATATTGATATAGTCACTTCTGTTCTCTTTTGGTCAATATTCACATAAAATGTCATTTTATGTCCTTTGACACTCAATCTTTTTTGTGTTTTTGAATCTAAACTGATATTATAGGTATCCTATAGTTGAATTATATTCTTTATTTATCTATAAATCACTAACTTAAAAAAACAACCAATATACTGTAATCCTATAGTATATTTATTTTGGTTATTTTGAACAAATAACAATATCTCTTTTCTATTTGGAGATTTTGTCCATTTACATTTATAATGATTCACTAGTAAGAAAGGACATAATCTTGTCAGTTTGATTTTTGCTTTTTATGTTCTTAATGCTTTTTTTATGCCCTAGTTCCTCATTACTATCTTTTATTGTGTTTAGTTGAGTTTCTGTCATGAAACATTTAAATTCCCTTTATAATTTCAGTTAAAATTCGACATTTTATTTGAGGTTATCACTAGATTGTATTTAACATTCTAAAGTTATAAAGCACTCATTTGAATTCATGAATTTTATTTATTCATGCATTTTATTTTATTCAATAAGATGCAAAAATTCTGCTCCTTACTTTCTCTGTTGGACTCTTCTTTCAGTTGTCAATATGACTAAACTTTTGTATGCCCCAAAACATAAGCTAGTCATTTAATGTTAATTAGTGTCTTAAATTAAGCAAAAATAAAACGTAAAGTTATAACCAAAAAATTATGATACTATTGAAGAATAGTCAAAGGTTGAATGTTTCTTTCAATAATTATTTTAAAAATATATTATTCTCTCTTCTTTTTCTTCATTTTTTGGTACTGGGGATTTTATCCAGGGGCACTCAACCACTGAGCCACATCCCCAGTACTACTTATATGTTATTTTGAGGCACAGTCTCACTAAATTGCTGAATTGCTAAGGCCAGCTTTAAACTCACAATCCTGCGTCAGCCTCCTGAGCTGCTAGGATTAAGGTGTGCTCCACCACGCCCATATTAAATATATTTTATTATCTTAATTCATGTAGAACACATCAAATGCAATTACCAACTATGGTTACAATAATTTGCTTATAAGTCCAAATTTTAAAGATTTTTATTTACTCACTTAAACTTTGTCTTTTGAAACTCATACGTATTTTGCTATTTATTTTCTAGAAATATGAATTCAATTACTAATTTAATTAATTTTTGTTCATTATATGAATTGATAGCATTAATATAAGTTGCTTTGTCATTTTAATATTTCCCAATATAGTATGTCAAGTTTTAAATAATGAAATAAATAAAATTACATATTTGAGACACAAAATACAATGCAATAGTTGCCTTTTAAAACTGTAAATATTAACATGAAAATAGGCGAAAACATGTCATTAGTGTGAATATATGTATTTTTTCTGTTTATAATCTGAGTATTATAGTAAATTTTTGCATTAGTCACATAAACACTTTTTCTATGAATTTTTTTCCTATGAATTTCAATTTTTTCTTTGTGAGCACAAAAGGCTTGAGGAAAATCAGATGTAAAAATATGGATTATCTGAACTTAATTGAATTTGCTTTGAATAACACTGGTTTTAAATGATGCTTGCATGCAAATCAATTTAATTCAGATTAAGATTGCAATAAGTACATTAAATCAATATGTTGGAAACTGTGAAAACTTATATCTAGGGCAGCATAATCCAACAGTTACAACAAATTATGTAATATATATATATATATATATATATATATATATATATATATANATATATATATATATATATATATATATATATATATATATATATATGCTCAGAACAAATATAAATCTATCTTTAAACAAAAATCCTATTTTCTATAATTTAGAAGAATAATTGTAGCAATTGAAATGTTTAAATCTTTACTCTGGAAAATATAAAAGGAGTAACCCTAAGAAGTACTATCTTTTTTAGTAATTTCCTGATTATTTAGACATATGGTATAACAATTAGCATCAATACACTATTTAGTAACAGGCAGCAAATGTACTATTTGACTAAAAACACACTTTGCAATAAAAATATTGACAAATAAAAATAAACCTGTTCTTATCTGATTTTTAGTTATCTATAAGTTAGAGAATTTTGATTTTTCAAAACCTTGACCTTGTTGATAATGGATACTGAGAAGATTTGAGATCATGTAGTTAGTTTTGCATGTATTACACACCCATCTGCTTCTCCATCTGGCAGCAGGCACAGAAGTGTTATGTACATTCTTCTCACCAACACCCCAATTGTTAGCTTCCTGCTGATATCCCTAGCATAAGCTTCATTGGGTAATTATTTCAGGCAGAAAACAACCAACCCACATGTTCAAGAATAATTACTAGTTCAATTAACTAACAAGAAACAGGTGATATTTTATTGTCCATGAGTAGAAACAATTTCAATTTCTACAGCAGTTCAATGAAAATATTTAGATAGCAGATGTGGTATTTTAGTATCTTGAGAATACGGAAAAATAAAAATAAACATGACATATATAACAAAATAAGTTGACAGTAAATGATGAATAGTTTTCTAAGTTCTTCCTCTTTAGCTGTTTAATTTTAAAGTAAGTGGTTAAACACAAAAATCTAACAACATGACATGTTACTCAATGAATTTTTTACGCCTGCATTTAAAATTAGGCTTCTTTGTCAGGAGTTAATCCAAATGGTATCAACACATATAGTTTGCTTAAATATTGTATTAAATATTAGATATTGTTTAAATATTATATCAGAAATCTAAATACATCAAGAATGCCTATTAGCAGATTAATAAAAATATGTTTCTAAATGTGATCTAATATACATATTTAAGTATTTTTATTGATATATTTTCTAAAATGTAGTTCATTTTGAAAACTGGAGTATTTACTCAAATGTATATTGTTTAAATAAAACAGTATTAGTGTTGCTCTTTTTTCATTTAAAGAGCATGTAGTCTTTTTTACCTGTATGATTTCTTCTGAGACTGCAATAGTAGGTCTAAATAAATAATTATTTTGAAAATTTTAAGAATAAATTCAAAATTCAAAGAAATTATTTTAGTGAATGAAAATATTTTATAGAAAATAACTAAATATTGCTTTATATTCATGCCTCTGAGAGTTTTTTAAATAATTAAACACACACATATACACATTTACAGTGAAATCATGTATTGCATATGGGATGTTCTCAGTTGTCCCTTATATTTCCTCATCAGTCAATGCATCAAAATAGGTAAAGCAATATTTTCGTTTAATATATTTACCTTTTCAAACCATAAGATACAAAGGTATTGGTTGCTGGTACTATTAGTTGCATTCCATATATAAAGCCCATCTATTTTAACAATATATAAAAATAGTATATTAAACTCCAAATACTTTTCAATATGTACAAGAATAAATGAAGAATAGAATTCAGTAAAATTTAAACAATCCAAATAATTATTGTAGTAATTTGATTCCAATTTTCAGATGAAAGAATTTATACTTATTTTAAAAAAACATGGAAAACCATGAAAAATATGATATCACTCAGATGAAAATATTATTTTTCTTCTATTTATCCACCTGTAATACAGGCAGTAATCCTTTGTTTTATCCTAACTTCTTATTTCATTAAACATTAACTCTTGAGTATTTTACCATGTTAATGAACTTATTTATGAGAAGACATTTAAGAACTACTTATAAACCCATAAATGTAATTATTTTATTTATCTCATTTATTTTCATCATCTTTGTTTCAAATATTGAAAGTCCTCTTACTGATATTAACAATACAAAATGCAAGTGTATAATTTTATGGTTTTCTGAATATCTCTAATGATTTCTTTGGGATAATTTCTAAATGTAAGTTTATCAGTTCAAATGACAATGACAAAACGCTACATCCAATAGCAATTGTTATGAATGCCATATATACATGCTAACTCAAAAACAATTAAAATGCAAAACAAAGGATTGTAATAAAACAGTGAAACAATTATACAAATTTATAAAAGAGCCATTGAATAGCATCATCAATATATGAAGTGGTGCTTATCAATACAAAACTATCAGATATCTTTAACCTAAATAATAATGAATATTTAAATACAATTTTAATAATAATGCATTGCAAGATGAAGTGTCTTTCTAGGTATACATACTGTTTTGAAGAAGCCGAATAATGATTTAATGCTGCTCAGTATTAAAGTACTTAACCAGAATGACATCTCAGTTTGAGAATATTTGCCTCAACCCTCAATGACTTAAAAAACGATTAGTTCAAAATTTATTATTTCCTCTCTTGCTTTCCTTACCTAGGATTTGTTGTAGCTACTAAAAACTTAGATCTAAAATTCAGAACACAAATGTTTTGTTGTTGTTATTTACTTCTCTTTGAAAAAGACAGCCACTCCTGGGAACTTGAAATGATGGAAACATGCTCATTGTGAAGTATGTGTTGTAATTTTGGCACATACTGATAAATATCAATTGACCATTAAGAATCAAGGCAAGCAAAAAGAAAGATTCTTGATTAACTGAGTGAGCCTGAGAAAGTATTTGAGTTATTCCATCTTATAACAATGAGGCTGCCTCTTGCTTTGACTTGATTACAAAAATCTAACTGCTTGAACTGTGATAATAATTTTTCCTGTGTATACAGTGTTTGTATGTACAGGTTCTTCAACATAAAAACATTGAACAATAGAGTTCAAAGTTTTACAACACTTTTCTTCAGTTTTTTTTCTTATGTATTTGTATTTATATTGCCTTCATCTGAAAGAAGGCAAAATGTTTTGAAAGGTGAAAAAATAGATATACAATACTCTAATGATGAAAATCTAATGATAAACTGACAAATTTTTCCATTATGAATAAAAGATTTGGAAATACACAATATCAAATATATGTTGTGAAAATTATAGAAAACATAATAAGATCAGTAGTAACAATTACTTCCTGAATCCATGTAAATAACTAGTCAAAACAAGCATACACACATAAGAATGTTATTGTTTAGGATTTGAAAGGTAAAAAAATAAAGAATCTTTAGTTATTTTAGTCAAAAAAAGTTCAACAATTTATTAATTCTAAAAAATCTGTTTTTAAAATACTCTATGAAGTAAAAAATCAGTTGTACGTATACAATATTGAGAACACAATGAGAAAATAAACATTAAATCCATTGACTAATTTAGTGTAGCTAAAGTTTGTTCAAGTTGAAAGAATGAAACTAGGGCTGGGTCTGTACTTCAATGGCAGAGTGCTTGCCTAGCATGGGTGAGGCACTGGGTTTGATCCTCAGCACCACATAAAAATGAACAAGTAAAATAAAGGCATTCTGTCCATCTACAACTACAAAAATTTTTTTTAAATAATGAAATTAAATTGCCTAAAATTCAGAAAAAAATAAGTATTTAAATATTTAATAGAGATAGCACTTTAACAGATAAAATAATATTTTATAAAACTAAAATTAGAATAAACAATTCAATTTTAAACACAATTTTTAAAAATATGTAACTAGCAATATCAACCATAAGTTTTCAATCACCCCAAAAAGAAATTTGAATGATTCTTTATAATTATGATAAGTAATGTAGACTCTATAAGGCTATATATGTAGGGTTGTTTAATAAAATATATGTATATTGTTATTCTGATTATGTGATAAAAGCAAATATTTCTAGGAAAACAGAATTTACAAATTTTAAATCATTCTAGCTAGAAAAAATTTGAATACCCCCAAATAAATTGATATAAAAGTTATTTTTATGGTTTTAAATTTTCATTTTAGGGCTGTAAATTTAGCCCAAACTGGGAATGTCTCCTCATTCTATTATCTAATCTTAACCTGACTTTGATCAAGTGACTTTGCCTTTCTGACTCTCAGTTACTTCATTTATAAAATGGAGATGATGAGACCTACCTTATAGGATTCTTCTTAGCATCAGCCAAGTGTATAAAAGTCATGTCATTTCATACAGTGACATAGTATTATGGTATATTCAGTTGTCTGTCCCCCTAAAATTTGTATGTTGAAATCTTTACCTTAAAAGTGATGGAATTGTGAGGCAGTACCTCTGGGAGGTGAATAGGTCATGAAGGTGTAGTCCTTGTGAATGAGATTACTTCCCTTATAAAAGACATCTTAGAGATTCCCTGGCCCTTTGGCCATGTGAGGTTATAGTGAGAAGAAAGCTGTTTAAGAAAAATCAGGCCTTCATCAGACACCATATCTGCTGACATCTTGTTCATAGACATCTTGATCTTTAGACTGTTGAAAATAAATATCTGTCATTTTAAAATTACCTAGTTTATGGTATTTTGTTTAGCAGCCTGAATGGACTAAGACTGTGATACATGTATTTGTCAATTGTACAGTATATTTAATGCTTTGGTGATCAGGAAAATGAAAATTCATTCAAAGTCCATTAATGACACTTGTAGTTTTGTTTGGCATACATGAAATGATCCCAAAAGGATTGAACACATTCAAAAATGAATTACTTAATGACCAGTAAACATATATTAGCTGTTGATTTGTAACTACTTTTGTGTTTCATGTACCTGAAAAGCTTTGAATCATCTTTGTCTCACCTTTCACCTCAGGGCTGGATGAGAGCTATATGATGCTCAGTCCATGATCTGGAACATACTCTATAAATGGTAGAAATGAAAACATTGTGTTCTCCCTGTAGTCTTTGATGGAGGCAGAATAAGGCAAAATAACAAGACTTTAGCTGATTTTTTGGACTCACATAAAAGTTGAAGTTTACTCGGTAAATTGTCTCAAATTCAGTGAGAAGACCATGCCATTTAACCCAAAACAGCTTCCATTATATCCATATGTGGGGCACAAAAAACAACATGTAGTAGATCAACATGTAAGAGATTCCAAACAGTTAATGTCTTTAATGGAATACAATACTCATAGGTCATTGATGCCTATTGTGGTGCAGTGGTGGTGGTGGTGGTGGTGGTGGTGTGTGTGTATGTAAATAGCATCATGACAGGTTATAAACTTACATAAACCCATACACTTTTTCCCAAAGTTTCAGAAAATCTTCATAAGTGTTTTCTTCCAGCAAAATGAAGCACCTCATCTAGTACACTGTGCAGTATAGAATTTTATTTTATTAATATATTCAAGGGAACTAGGAGGCATTTACTTTAAAAATTGGCCTTTTATTGCTGAGTAATATTCCATTGTGTATACAATACCACATTTTCCTTATCCATTCATCTACTACAGGGCATCTAGGTTGGTTCCACAGTTTAGCTATTGTGAATTGTGCTGCTATAAACAATGATGTGACTGTGTCCCTATAGAATGCTGTTTTTAAGTACTTTGGGTGTAGACTGAAGAGTTGGATAACTGGGTAAAATGGTGGTTCAATTCCCAGTTTTCCAGGGAATCTCCATACTGCTTTCCATATTGGCTGCACCAATTTGCAGTACCTCCAGCAATATTTGAGGGTGCCTTTTCCTGCACATCCTCGCCAACACTTATTGTTGTTTGTGTTCTTAATAGCTGCCATTCTGACTAGAGTGAGATAAAATCTTAGAATAGTTTTGATTTGCATTTCTCTAATAGCTAGAGATGTTGAACATCTTTTCATATATTTGTTTATTGATTGTATATCATCTGCAAAGTGTATGTTCAGGTTTTTTGCCCATTTGTTGATTGGGCTATTCGTTTTTTTTGGTGTTTAGCTTCTTTTTTTCTTTCTTTTTTTATTTATATATGACAGCAGAATGCATTACAATTCTTAATACACATATAAAGCACAATTTTTTATATCTCTGGTTGTATACAAAGGAATTTTTATAGTAGGCACAGGATCTCTGATTTAATTCCTAGGTCTTTGACCCACTTTGAGTTGAGTTTTGTGCATGGTGAGAGATAGGGGTTTAATTTCATTTTGTTGCATATGGATTTCCAGTTCTCCCAGCACCATTTGTTGAAGAGGCTATCTTTTCTCCAATGTATGTTTTTGGTGCCTTTGTCTAATATAACTGTAATTATGTGGGTTAGTCTCTGTGTCCTCTATTCTGTACCATTGATCTACCAGTCTATTTTGGTGCCAATACCATGCATTTTTTGTTACTATTGCTATGTAGTATAATTTAATATCTGGTATATTAATGCCACCTGCTTCACTCTTCTTGCTAAGGATTTCTTTAGCTAATCTGGGTCTCTCATTTTTCCAGATGAATTTTATGACTGATTTTTCTATTTCTAGGATGAAAGTCATTGAGATTTTGATTGGAATTACATTAAATCTGTATAGTGCTTTTATAGTATGGTTATTTTGACAATATTAATTTTGCATTTTCAAGAAAAGGTAGATATTTCCATCTCCTAATGTCTTCTTTAATTTCTCTCTTTAGTCATCTGTAGTTTTTACTATAGAGGTCTTTCATCTCTTTTGTTGATTCCCAAGTTTTTTTTTTTTTGAGGCTATTGTAAATGGGGTAGTTTCCCTTGTTTCTCTTTCAGAGAATTTGTCACTGATATATGGAAATGCTTTTGATTTATGGGTTTTGATTTTGTATCCTGTTACTTTGCTAAATTCATTTACTATTTCTAGAAGCTTTCTGGTGGAATTTTTTGGGTCATCTAGGTATAGAGTCATATCAACAGCAAATAGTGCTAATTTGAATTCTTATTTTCCTATCCATATCCCTTTAAATTTTTTTCGTCTAATTGCTTGTCCAGAGTTTCAAAAACTATGTTAAATAGAAGTGGTGAAAGAGGGTATCTCTGTCTTTTTCCAGTTTTTAGAGGGAATGTTTTCAATTTTTCTCCATGTATAATGATGTTGGCCTGGGACTTAGCATAGATAGCTTTTATGATGTTGAGATATGTTTCTGTTTTCCCTATTTTTTCTAGTATTTTGAAGATGTGTGGTATTTTGTCAAATGCTTTTTCTACATCAATTGAGATGATCATATGACTCTTATCTTTAAGTCTGTTCATGTGATGAATTATGTTTATTGATTTCTTTTTTTTAAAGAGAGAGAGAGAGAGAGAAATTTTTTAATATTTATTTTTTAGTTCTCAGTGGACACAACATCTTTGTTGGTATGTGGTGCTGTGGATCGAACCCGGGCCACATGCATGCCAGGCAATCACACTACTACTTGAGCCACATCCCCAGCCCATGTTTATTGATTTCTGTATGTTGAACCAACCTTGCATCCATGGGATAAACCCCACTTGATTGTGGTGCACTATCATTTTGATATGTTTTTGTATTCAATTTGCCAGAATTTTATTGAGAATTTTTGCATCTATGTCCATTAGAGATTTTAGTCTAAAGTTTTCTTTTTTTGATGTTTCTTTACCTGGCTTTGGAATCAGGGTAATATTGACCTCATAGAATGAATTTGGAAGTGCTCCCTCTTTTTCTATTTCACAAAGTAATTTGTAGAGTATAGGTATTAGTTCTTCTTACAGTTCTTGTAGAACTCAGATGTGTATCCATCTGGTCCTTGGCTTTTCTTGGTTGGTAGGCTTCTAATGTTGTTTTCTATTTCCTTGCTTGATATTGATCTATTTAAATTATGTGCATTATCCAGATTCAATTTGGGCAACTCATATGCCTCTACCTGCTTCTCTTCTCATCCAATCAGTGGGATTGTCTGTTCTTAGCTGGTATCTCTGCCCTTAGGATGGTGAAGGTTACCAGAGAGTGAGGGTTGGTCTTGAGTGCAGGGCACCTGGAAGTAGGGTATGCACCCATGGGACCCATTGGGAGACTACACCTCAACAATCTCCTTTAGGGGCGCCTGCCAGGTAGGCAGAACTGTGACCACCGACAGAAAAGGCCCAGTGGCCCGCGGAGGGGCAGAGCTGCCAACCACTCCTGCAAGGGAGGCGGGCCTGCGACCCACCGGCAGAACAGGAGCAGCGGCCTGCTGAGAGGCAGAGCCGCCCCCCCCCCCGCGCCTGCAAGGTAGGCGGAACTGTGACCACCAACAGAACAGGCTAGACCTGCAACCGACAAACAGAACAGGCCCAGTGGCCTGCGGAAGGGTACAGCCGCCCCCCCCCCCGCGCCTGCAAGGTAGGCGGACCTG
>NW_026000211.1:16619763-16647675 GCF_001458135.2 Marmota marmota marmota | reverse complement strand
GGGAGGGGGGATAGTAGAGGATAGGAAAGGCAGCAGAACACAACAGACACTAGTATGGCAATATGTAAATCAATGGATGTGTAACTGATGTGATTCTGCAATCTATATATGGGGTAAAAATGGGAGCTCATAACCCACTTGAATCAAAGGGTGAAATATGATATATCAAGAACTATTTAATGTTTTGAATAACCAACAATAAAAAATTTAAAAAAAAAAGTATCTCCTTTAGGGTCTGCTCTTGTGATGTGGGCACCAGGTCTTATCTCCTCATCTCACCTTTAGACCTCACAGTTCCTGCCCTCTAAATTAGTCTCTAACGTGTATTTCCCTCACCTCCTCCCTTTCTACTCCCTGATCAGGAACATTTCTCTCAGGGCGTCTTGTGTATTGCACTCTGGTGGCTGCGCACCTGTCATGGAGGGATATTTTGAATTGTGCAGTTACTCAGCCACCTTAGCGTCTAATGAGAATTGGGGCAAATTAGAAAACTATGGGTACCTGGCTATCTGGTGTTCCAAACTGGTAGTTGCCCAGTTGCCCCGACTAAAGATGGTGATGGAGGTAACCCAAGATGGAGGCTGCTGCTTTCAGCCATAACGTGTCCGGTCGGGTGGGGGGAGCCAGGTAATGGCATTATGCAATGTATTCAGAGATAAGCTCTATGGCTTGCAGTGTTGTGGCTGTCGGCTTTCTTCAGAGCCTGTGATGTCCCCAGGTGCAAGCAGACTACCATGAGTAAAGGACTAAGGAAGATAGTAGCTGCTGAGTCCCAAGATGGAAGCAATGGGGAAGCCCCATGTTGGTAGATGGGGGTCCACATGGGAGTGGCAGCACAGTTCCTGTGCGTGGGTAGCAGCTGAGTGTCCTTCGTGGGAGCTGTGTCTGGGAATTCTGTGTGGATGCTGATGCCGCTAGTCCCACTAAAGCAACTGCAAGGGCGAGTAGTCAGGAGTCGGGAGTCCTTTGCTAAGGCTGAGGCCTGGGCCCTGCCCGGCAAGGTGGCTGTGATTCCTGCACAGGATCAACCATGGAGGGGTCCTATATCACTCTCAGCAAAGCAATATTCCCACTAGTTGAGACCCGGGTCAAGGAGCAACACAGAATGCTGCCTACCTCTGGTGCCATCTTGCATCGCCTCATCACTCATATTATCATCCCAGTGACATCTTGTGGGGACAAGTTAAGAACCTTATAGTACTGAGGAAATGAAGGAATGAATCCTGTCTACATCTCCAACATCAATGGAGTTTACTACAAAAAGTCTGGGATGAATTGGCAAGTGCTGTGTGACCACAGGGTATATATGGAACATGGATTTAAAACATTAGTTTTCACTACATGTTCATGTATAAACTATTTGTCATAGAATGTCAGTTTTCTCACAGATATCTTGCATGTTATAAAATTCATCCATTCAAACTATAAAAATCAATGATTTTAGTAGTTCCACAGATATTTGCAACCAATTTGTATCTTTATCATTTCAAAAGAAACTTCATCCACTTGCACTTTCCCCTCTCCACATTCTGTCTCCCCCTCCACTCACCCCCACACACTGCTGTTTCCCCATTCCTAAGTAACTATTCATTTACTTCCTATCTCTCTCTATTTCCCTGTTATGGATATTTGATATGAATGGAATCATATGTGTGACAAAATTTTTTCATTTAGTACAGTGTTGTTCAAGTTAATCCATGTTATTTATGGCTTATGTTAGTACTTCAATCCTGTTTATGATTAAATAATATTACATTGTAGGTGTAGGCCATATTTTTGCTTTCTATGAATCTGTTGATTGATATTAGGTTGATTACACAATTCAGTTGTTATGAACCATGATGCTATAAACATTTTTGTACAGGTTTCTTTATAGATATTAATTTTTATTTCTCTTATGTATATGCTTGCGAGTGGAACTACTGGTTTATTAGGTAAATCTTTTTTTAATCCTCTAAAAAATAGCTAAACTATTTTCCAAAGTGTCCGAAACATTTTATATTCTAACCAGGAGTATATGAAGATGTAGATAGCTCCACATCTTTACCAATGTTAATTATTTTGCTTCCTAATGGATATAAAATGATAATTCTTATGGTTTTGATTTTCACTTACCTGAGGACTGATGATGATGTGTTCCTTTTAATGTGCTTATTATCTATCCGTAACTTCCTCAGAGAAGTATCTATTCATATTATTTGCCCTTTTTTTATTATTTCTACCTTTATTATTAAGTTGTAAAAACTCTTTACATACAAAAAGTCTTAATATTAATGCAGTTAGATATATCTCTTCTTAGTATTTTTGCTAATGCTTTAGACACCATGTCTAATTTCTTCTAAAAGGTATGTAGTTTTAACTCATTCATTTAGATTTAATCTATTATGAGTTATTTTTGTATATGAAGTTAGATCAGGATTAAACTATTCTTTTGCATGTGACTATTCAGTTATCCTACCTCATTTGTTGACAATATATTTTCCCCCACTGGATTATTTTGCCACTCTTGTTGAAAATCAGTAATCGACAGACATACTGAGAATAAAATAAGAATCAAATTCCTGAATTAGGAAAAATTTTAATCAAGTATTAATGTTGCTTAATTTTTAAATTCACTGGTATATATACCTCTATTATTTTAAAACTCCTATTTTAAAAGTAATTAGGGAAAATATAAACTCTTTGGAAATGAGTACATGTTATGGCAAATATTATAGAATTTGAGTAAAATAGTGATCAGTAGGAAATTTGAATTGAATGTACATTTCAGGTAATAATAATAATGGCTGACACAAGATAAAATAAAGAGCAAAATGTACAAAAGTAAACCTAAAGATATACTTGAATGCACATATCAGATATTACCCATGTTTGACATCAAATAAAATAAAAAGAAGAAAGTACAAAAGTAAAGATAAAGAAATAAAGGAAAACAAGTAATAATGCTAAGTCTTTAGAAAACAAACATATAACAGGGAGTATCACCAAAGATAAAGTGATTTTATTGGATAAATTCACTCTGAAATTAAAACATAGAAGGATGTATCAAGAAATAAGTGAAAGAGAAGATACTTGTTTTCAATAAAAGAAGAGATAAAGTATTGAAGTTCTATATGCATTTCAAATACAAAGGCATATTAGAATAGCTTTATAATAAAAATTTTACAATGAAATAGTGCAATTTGTTTAAAAAGCACATTTTAAAAGGGAAAAGACTACAATAGCATAAAGCATCTACTATATGTTTGAAAAATTCAATTTAATATTAAACAAAGAAATTCTATTCACAGATAATTTAATAACATGATTATTTCTTATTTGGAGAAGACCTAATACCATTCTTGAAAAAACTATTTCAGAGGCAGAAAAAGAAGAATCAAAAAAAATTGTATTTTAAGGCAACATAATTGCAATATTAAAATCTTACAGGATGTCATATGGCCATAAAAGTACAGACTTAACTATTTTGTGAATTAAAATGCAAAATCCCAAACAAAACATTAGCAAGCCAAATCTAGTGATACATTAAAATACGTCATGACCTAGAATCCAAAGGAGGATTTACCATGATAAAAATCAATGGGTTCAATTCACTATACTAACAGAAAATAAGAGAAAAAAAAATATCATTTGAACCTTTCAATAGAGTTTTAAAAAGCAAAGAATGCAACTAAGTACCTATCAAAGAATGCAACTGAGTACCTATTAGCTAATAATAATAGAAGGAATTTTGGGTTTTAATCTTACAGAGATTATTGTGGCTGAGATATTCCTGAGTCATCAAACCTCATATGCTCTTGTTCTCTAGCCTTCTGTGGTTAGTTTGAGTGAGTCATTCAATGATTTCTGGCTAAAAGCCTGTGAGGAAAGCATTCACCACTGCAACATGATCCTCAAGTTGTCCCTCTTTCTCATAATCAAACATAGAAGGTTTTCAATAAGATGGAGAAAAATTATAAAATGGAGAAAGTCCCTGTGGAGGTGCAGTAAAGTTTGTATTCAGTCTGTTAGATTTAAGAACTGTTTATTATTGTAGAATAGTATAATATGAATAATTTTTGTGTTTTCTCACGCTGATTTTAATAAGGGTTACCCTTTATTTAAATTAAAATGTTAGTTATATGTACAAGTTTGAATTATTAACTACCATAAATGAAATAAAATAACAAATATTTAAAAAGTTGATGTTGAGGAATAAAAGCACAAAGTATGTATTAGCCTCAAAATGATATTTTTTTCTACACAAACTATAGAAATCACTTGTCATAAACTAATCTTTGAGGACCCCTGGAAAGTCCTCTGAACAATCTATGTAGTCATAACTATTAGCTATATATATAATTCAGTAAAATACTATTAATAATACAAACTAAAATTAGCCTTCCAGTCATAATAATGTAGAAGATTTTTCCCGAAAGTAATAAATCTTCAAACCAATAAAGATGATATTTGGAAAAAATACAATGGAATTTCAAATGTAATTATGTGAAAATATGAAAAAATAAACTCTGTTGCTAAAAGTAAGAAGCCATACTAATCAGAATAATAAGTACAGAAAGCACTAAAAATACAAATAATAAACAAAATGAACAAGAAATAAAATAAGAGACAACTTCTTAAAAATCATCCCCAAACAAGTTCTAATATATAACTGTAAAAAAAAAAAAAAGAAAGAAAAAAAAGTTCTCCCACTTTTTTCATTTTCTGCTATGATGATTTAAAAATTTATAGGATGTCATATGAATTTGTCATACAAATTCATAGTCTCAACTTTAGAGGAAGAAATATATACGCATTCAAGAGTGTATATATGTTTATCTCTATGTATATCTGTGTGTACATATATATATATATATACAGTATAAATATAAATATATATATATACTGTATAGATTGGAGATACTACTAATAATAATGATTAATGCAAGATTGTGATGTGTCAGATTTTATGGTTATTTTGTCTGTACATTTCAAAAATCTGCATTAGCATATAATGTACACCATACAGAGAAATGAGCAACTGACATTTACTTTGCTTTTTCTCCTTAATTCGACTGATTAGTGAAGGAGATTAGAACAAACCCATGTAGGATATAATTGGAAATGAAGATAAGCAAAAAGCTTATGAGAAGCCTTTCAGATCCTCTAGATGAGTTTGAATTTCTTCACTAAATGACCATCATTGGATAATAAGGGTCTTGTAAAAGCTATTAATGAGCTCTATCAGGTAATGTTGGTAAATATTGGAAAAAAAGAACTACCACCAACAGATTTTACATAAAGAAATATAGTTTGAATTCCTAAAATAAAGGTAAAAAAATAATGTAAAAATATAGATTTGGTATATTTTTTCCAGGCATGCTGAATGAGATTCTAAGATGTCATGATTTCATCTACATTATAGAAACTATGTTTATGGTTCATCATTAAAGATAATTTTTATGTTTTAACTTACAGCACAAGAAATCATTTAAGTTCAATTCTGTCTTGATTTTTTACATTGTCAAGTTACCCACCAACTTCACACCTAAGCCCTTAGGAACAAATTATCTATTGTAAACACAGTACCATATACCTACTGTCAATGCCTTTTTGAAACCCAAAATCTAAATACTTGATCTGGCTCAAACCTAGTTCCCCCCAAGAACTGTGCTACTTCTGCAGGCTTTTTAAATGATAATCACTCATTCTATGATCGTGCAGATACCACCAATAGTTGCCTTCTTCTAAACTCCATAACCAGTTTTAAAAGAATTGTCCTTTATTTTCATATTCTATTAACTAAAAGTCCACCAAATATTTATGAGTGTACATCTTTTTCACTCCATCTCATATTCAGCTTTTTTAAGGTAGTCAATATTCACAGAGCCTCTTTAGACCCAAAATTTCCTGATCCAATCCATTCTAGTAAATCAAATCTGCTTCATTTAAACCATCCATGCTACTGGACAAAACATGCACATTGTAAAAACCCAGCACTGAAAATATTTAATAATTCACAATACACCACCTTAGGACTATAACATCCTATCTTTCTATCTCATGTTCTTAATCATTTGATTCATTCTTTGCAACTTCATGCTACTTTAGTTTTCTGATTCTTCCCTGCATCCCAACCCTACCATATCTCATATTTTCTTCATTATTCATTGTATTGTAATGTGCATCATTTAAATGACTCTCTCAAGTGGATGGAGTTAAAATGGTGATTTAATATATCTGGTGATATTATGTTTGTATATTCATGCCTGAATAATGCCTGACCGACATCTTCCTCCTTGTAGGTTTAAACAAGCAGAAAATAAATGGTACTTTATTATTAGTTATGTGAATGCTAAGTACCTCTATTGAAATGGAGGTGATAATTCTAGGTAGGAAAATCAATGTAATACTTAAGGCGCAAATGGAACTTTCTTCTTTCTCCAAATATAAAATGCTAGCATCCTATAATATTTTATTCTGCTCAGGAATCTAGTACAATAACCAGTAATTTTAGATATGATTGAGAAAAGAGAGAGAGATACAGATAGAAACAGAGAAGACTAAGCCTGTTCTAAAAAGCCAAATAATAGGTAAATTTACTCAATAATACATGAGGAGAATAAAAAGACAGTATAGCATGTGCTCGTGTCTTTTAAATTGATGATCTCCCTACTAGAAAAATCAATATGCCTGATTATAGAAAATCAGTTTAGTTTTCCTTCTTGCCTTAGGTATTGAAGATTGCTAGGAAATGGTTTGGGCAGAAACTCATGAAAAAATATTTCTTTTTTACTTTATCGGTTCTTTTTAGTTATACTTGACAGTGGAATACATTTGACATAATTATATAATCATGGAATATATATTATTCTAATTCAGACAACAGTAACTGTCCTTCCCGTAAGGAATAAAACATAGGCGGGAAATTCTTCTTTCCCTTTTCAATATATTGAAAATACCCACAATCATATTGTATGATTTTTTTTTGTCCCCACAATCTTCTATGTAAACACTGAAGCACAAATACATGAAACCAAGGAAATCTCCAAAGTTCTCTGAGCTGCTGAGATACTGGGACCAAGGCTGAACTGACCAGTAGGAGTAAAGGCACTAATCTTACTCAAAACCCCTGAAGTCAGTGCTTTTCAATAGTGAGAATAGGGTGAATTTTTAGGAATCGAATGAAGTATATATTACCATTTATTATTCTGCTTTTTGAAGATAATAAACAATCCAAAGAACATTTTCAACAACATTTATTTCTTACTTATATGAAAGTCATAGGTGAACTATGGGTTAACAAGGATGAGATTTTCATAATTATGTGAAATAAATATATTTTATGGGGGAGAAATTTTTATGTATCATGACACTATAAGATAGTCCAGGGGCAAGGGTGTAGCTCAGTGACACAGCACTTGCCAAACATACATACTTGCCAAACATTCTATCCCCAGCAGCACAACTAATATATAAATAAGTAAATAAATAAATAATGATAATGATACTTAAAGTTATTGTGAAAAATATATATGTCCAAATCTTTTCAATAAGGTTAACTAGGAAACTTTGTGATCACATTCAATATTTGTAGAACATAATTCTTCACTTTAATTACATATCAACACAAAATACCAAATACAGTTATCACTACTAGCTCTGATCAAAATAACTAATTAGATGACAGGACAGCTATTACAAGTACAGAGATAATTAATATTAGACATACCTTTAGTTTTGTTTTGATTTTGTTTTGAGAAAAGCAAATGCTTTCTGATTTTTTTCAATGTAAATTATACTAAAAAATCTGGTTACACTTTATTCCTGATATAGAGCTAATAATACATTTTACGTGTTAACACACATGTATTTAAAAGTCATATCTGATCAATTAGAAATTTTGGAAAAGGTTAGATGATTTGGGAGACGGATATGTTTGCACATGTGTGTGAAGTAGATGAAGGACAGTTAAAGAACAAAATTCAAGGAACTTGCTTTAGTCATCTTTTTCGCAGCTGTGACTAAAGGATCTGACCATAACAATTTTAGTGGGGGGAGAAGTTTATTTGAGGGCTCATGGCTTAAGAGGTCTTAGTCCATAGAAGGCTATCTCCATTCCTCAGGTCTTGAGGTGAGGCTGAACATCATGGCTTGAGAGGATGGTGGAGGGAAGCAGCTCATGTCACCGAGCTCACATAACGGAAGCAGACATAGACTCCTCTCACCAGATACAAATATATACCCTAAAGCTACGTCCCCAATGCCCGATCTCCTCCAGTCACCAGGGGATTAATTCACTGATTGGGTTAAAGTTCTCACCACCCAATCATTTCCCCTTTGAACCCTCTCAAATTGTCTCACACGTGAGCATTTGGGGGACACCCCACATGCAAACCATAATGGAACTTAATCAGCAAAAATCATTTAATGTATGAACTATACTGGAACATAGCATTTATTTTAAAAATAATTATTCATTATTAAATAAAATGATAATTGAAAATATGTTAACAGAAAAATCTACCTGCATAGACAGGGAAATTACTCTGGAATCGGCAAAAGCAAATGTATTTTGTTTTAAGAAAGCCTTACCTCTGAGAAGCTAAGTACAAAATAAATACAGCAAATAATTGTATTCTGTGTTTTCCCCTACTTTGCATGCATGCACACCCATATATGTTTATCTTTAGCCATTATGTGAATATCAGAAGTAGAAAAACATACATTTAAAACACGGATTCATTTAAAAGTCAATTTTATGACAAAAATGATACATTTGAAATGGAATTTATAGCAGATAATGTATTTGTACTAGTAAATACTGGGAATGGGGGAGAGAGAGACAGCGTGCATACATGGTAGCGTTTAAGATGTGATCATGCACATTTTTAAATGTTCCAAGTTATTTGTCAACTGTTTGCTGTATGTTAAGGGAAGAAAGATATTCTATTAATTCCCATAAGTGAC
This sequence comes from Marmota marmota marmota, assembly GCF_001458135.2. Taxonomy (NCBI): domain Eukaryota; kingdom Metazoa; phylum Chordata; class Mammalia; order Rodentia; family Sciuridae; genus Marmota; species Marmota marmota. Next base: position 16,638,726 of record NW_026000211.1, on the reverse strand, counting down.
CAGAGTCTCTACCTTGGGTTCTGTTGCTCACATTCAATTGATATGGCACATTACAGCATGTCTCATGACATTTACCTCTCACCCTAAACCAGATGATTTTATTTGGGTGACAATCTGAAATACAGAGATTATACATTTGCTGTAGAACAACAAAAAAAGGGTTTCCTTCTTTTTAAAAAAAATTTATATAAGCATATTAGAAGCTGAATATTTATAAAGCAGAGTAGAACTTATGCCAGTCAAGGTAAGGTTTTAAAATAAGTGGATTTTTTAAGTTACAGTTTATTATACTTGCCAAATATTGTGTGAACAATTCATTGGCATATTCTAATATACTAAGTTAAAATAATATACTAATTGAATGCCCATCATAGTGTTTCAAGGGCAGGGGAAATCTGCTCCTTTCCATATGCACTTTCTACTCTGTTGCTCATGAGATTGTAAAAATCTCTGTTGTGTATAGAATAGATTCCCCCTATAGTTTTCAAATTATAGAATAAATAACCTTGCAATTAATAGTAATACTATAAACTAGGAATGTTTTATATGGTCCTAGAAAATTGATCTTTGAAAAATAATATAATTCTGAAAACTATAAGAACTAGTACATTCCTTTTTGAGGAAAGGTATTCAGGTTTCACTTGAACTTCTGTGCCGGGCAAGGAAAACAATGTGCTATTATCTAAGATTGACTAACATTATCAGGTTATAATACTCCAAAGTTTCATTAAACTAGGGGGGGAATAAAATAATAAAATGATATGATAGGCCTTAGGAAGGTAAACTTTCACTAGTCATAAAATAAAATTTCCCAGAATCTAAGAAATTCCGTGTTGCCCATGGCCCAACTGTGCCTGGGCAGTGGGGTAGATTGGAAACAGACCAAAAGAAAGTGCTCGGAGATAGCATAGGGACATGGTTTATTGAAGAAAGCTAACAAGTGATGACTGACTGTTGCCAGAAGAGTGCACAACAACCTGACCAGATAGCACCTCCATCCTCCAAGGTGCTTTGCCAAGCAATACCTCATCTCCCTCAGTTTTTTGTCTAGCGGAAGCTGGCTGGACAAGTGACTGGTATTCTTTCCACAATGCCCTCAGCTCCACAACAGTCCTCATCAAGAGAGGGGTTTTATATCTTGTGCTGCAGAAGTTTTGACTGCCCACCTCACCAAGGAGCAACTGTTCTAGTATACATGCAAGAAATCAGCTTTCTACAGATAACAGTATCTTATCCTCTCTCTCCCAGTGTGCAGGAGAGAAATTGTGTCCTTTAAGATAATATGTAACTGGACTTTTCAGCCCAGACTTGTTCTCATTTTCCCCTTAACTGGGCTAGGATTTTTCTGCAAGCAGAATGGGGTCATAATTTTCTACTCTCTCCCTTTTCTTTTGGAATGATAGATTTCCATATGCAAATAATTCACTTATGAATGCAGTACTCATGCATTAACCACCACAGAGCTATGTTATAGCTAAATCTACACTAATACAGGATTTTAAAATGTTAGCAGGTAGTCTATGTTTAAGGAGTCTTATTTTCTTTAATAAAAGGGAAAGAAGAGGAAAGGTTATTCTTTAGGTCTGAGAAATCATTATATCAATTTAGAAATATCCGACCCCTTTCTTGTACATTAATAAACTTAAAACACCATCATGTCCATCCGTTTTCTATACGTGCCCTACATACTTTTCCATCCTTTTTGTAAGTGGAGGTATTAGTTTAAATTTTAATTTATTGAATCATTTCCCTAGCAAAGTCTCAAGTAGGTGAGCCAGTATGATTCTCAATGGGGGGCTAAATCAAAGAGGTTATTACTTAGAAGATTATCATGACCAGTCAAGGAAGTTTTAGCCTCAAGTACATTTTTGCAGGTCATTGGTTCCTACCTAAAGTAATATCTCTGAAGTTCAATTCTGGGCAGCAAAAATAGAGACAAGAGAGTAACTCTTTTCCATTTATAACTAGGCCTTAATTGATCTCGGCAGATTTCCTAATTGCAGAGGTTACCTCAGGTAGGTCATTTATCTCTTCATTTGTGGACTCTCACTGCCCCATTCAGCACTTTAGTGTTATATTGGAGCTTCAGAAATCCCCTTTCCACTCAGAAGAAAGGGAAGGATTATTGTAGCTTCTCCCTAAAATAATGTGTTTGGCTTTCAGTACAAAACCACAAAGGAAGAAACTGTGAGTTTTAGGAAATGAATGCAGCGATTTTGTGAACACAAAGAAACCACAATATTTTAGTAATTAAATACTGTTTATGTCTCTTTTTTACATTTAAAACTTATTCTCTCTTTTGGAAAGAGAGCTTGATATCATTCAATAGAATAGATGTCTTGTGAATCCAGAATATGTTTCACTGATCTTAATTAAATGTTTAATTAAAATTAAATATTATCGCTATTTTTCTATAGCTACTTTTTTTTCAACATTTTTGTCAAATACCTAGAAAGAATCCTAACCTTCCACATATTCTCTTATATATCCAAGGACTTAATATGTATTTTCAGTTTTTGATATTTTACTTATTTGCAAATTCTATTTATGTTCTACTAGGCCCATACTACATTGTCAAATGCCAATATGGAATAATTTTTACTATTCTGTGATGGAACTAATATGGATGTGAGGCATAGTTATTATACTGTCTATACACATGTCCACAAATATATCCCCAAGTTCTAAGAAAGTCACTGAGGCATCTTCTTAGTATATTGCACTTTCAAACTGCCTTATGGACAAGTAGTATGTAAATACATGTTTGGATATGTAAATATTTATACACACACACACACATTATCTTTAGACCACCATACAAGGAAGAGTGACCTAGATAGAGAAAGTAAAGTTAAGTTTAACTTTAAAGTTGCTGAGGGTCTTGCTAAGTTATTGAGGCTCATTTTGAATTTGCATTCATCACAAAAACAAATTAATTTTGAAACACCTGCATTAATGTTAGTATTAGTCATCATGGTTTGAGTAGATCATACTATAATGTCATTTATTTCACCATTATTTGACTGTGCTTTTCATTCATATCCTTGACTCTAAATAGATTATTTAAATGACAATATAACTGATGGCTTTAGCACCTCAAAGATTGCATCCTGCCATCTTACTAGTATCTATAGAGTAGATTTTCCATGTAAGCTCCAAGACTAACTTCCCTTAGCAATGGGCCCATTCTTAAACCATTTGACTTAATAGCTCAGAGGCATATGCCTACTCCCTGAGATGGAACAGAGGGTCATTTCTACACATGTCATATGGATAAGAGAAAGGCAAGTGTGCTTCCTAAAGGGAATATCTTAGGGTCATTACATAGTACATTACTGTAGATGTTGAGCAAATTTTAAAGACCATCTTATAAGCATGTAGGCATGCTTTTGCTTCAAGATGAAATTCAATTTTTAAAACATAAGTGCCTAATATTAGGCACTGAAAGTGATCACATCCTCAACACAAAGCTTTATCTGGTTACTGTGTCCTAGTCCAAGTCAAGAATCTCTAACTGAAATTCGTACATTTGTTAAATTCAAAGGAAGTTTCTTACAATTCAGAAACATATGACTAAATAATAAATTATCCACCATCTAATCACATTCTAATTCAGGATAAACAGAGTAATGAATTATATTTGAAAAAAGAATAAGAAACAAAATGGTTATTTGTCTATAAGCATCAGTGATATGCTTTGAGAATGAGCAAAGTCTTTGAGATCTGCAGATGCAGTGATTTTCTTGGACAATGAAAATAGTTTTCCTTAATTCTTTTCTCCTGAAGGACTTTCCTTGTCCATTGTTGCTGTGGTTTGCCAAATAGAACTTACTATTTTTCTGCTGGAGAGAGTACTGCTACAGAAGCTAACTTCATTGTATTATGGGTTTGGAAACTTGAAGAAATTCATTTAGGATTGAGAAATAAAAAGTCTGTGTTTTCTGGGCTTAAAAACTATGAAACTTGCTTAAAAAATTTAGTCCCTCTTTATACTAGCAGTTTGGGATGATTGTCTTAGCTCTTAATTCAGTGACCTCCATCTTGGAATCTGACTCAGGACCAATTTGAAGCAGTAACTGGGGAGGTAAAGGCAAAAGTAATCTGTCTCTCATTTTAGGGTGCATGCAAATGATGGATCTTACATGAATATAATAAAAGAATTCATGATCCTAGTCTTGTACCAAATTTTCCCAACTTCTCTGTTTTCAAATCTTTAAGAATTATTATTAGTGTCATTTCAGTATTGATCTTATGAATAAATAACTCCTTTACTAGGTGCACATTTTCTTCCATTCAGCTTTCATATGGGATACATTCTTAGAACGTTCTTTCTCTTAAGACTAGAAAAAATAACAAACATACCTAAATATGTTGAGATATTTCCAATGAATTTTTGATTATCCAAAAAATTTTAAAATATATATATTTTTAGCTATACATGGACACAATATCTTTATTTATTTATTTTTATGTGGTGCTGAGGATCCAACCCAGTGTCTCACATGTCTAGGCAAGCGCTCTACCACTGAGCCACAACCCCAGTCCCTATCCCACCATTTAAATATTTGATATAATTTCAAGTTGAAACAACTAACAGTTGAACTTCATTTTTGCTGTTATATAAGAATTACAAACTTGCCAGCCAGGGACAGGAGGATTCACCCTACCCCCTCTTCAAACTTTACTCAGTCAATTCCACATTAGTTCCTCTCATTTGTAGCAAAACTTTAAGGAACCCATGTCTCTACTGCTAATAATAATATTTTAGTTATGGATCAATGAAAATGTGATTTATAAAGATTTAAACAAAATGAATTAACTAATTTAGTTGGAATGAAAACGCGAAGGAAGGTAAAGACTAGCTTTAGATAAAATGGAACCATAAACTTCAAAAAGTCTTGTGTCTATCTTATGACTACTTCTTAGAGTTAGCTCTATGCTCCAATAGTTTCACCCTTCCCAAATCCCAGGCCAGGGTCTCAGAGTTATAGACTCATGATTTTCTGAAGAAGAATAGGATACCTTACTTGGGTAGATCCTGCACCCACTCTTCTACAGATGGAAGAAAAGTGAAAAACATCACCCCAAACATTCTGGACCATACATGAGAGATTTGTTGGGTTTGGATGATTGATCCAAACATCATCCTTTTTATTTCCTTTTTCTGAACATATTTGCCTTCTGCAGAGGCTATGAAACTAAATGCCACATTTCACAGACTCTTTTGCTGAGTGTTTGAAAGTGAATGATACATTGCTAATTAAATGTTCTTGAAGGAAGCTGGAAAAGAGGTAGGTCACCCAGCATGGGTGATCGATCTCTCTATTGCCTCCCACTTCTGAGAGTGAAAATGAAAATGAGGGGCATTTTATGGCAGAAGTCTTGGTGTCTAAAGACAGTATTTCAGTTTTAGTCTTAGCTGAAGAGAAGCCATTAGGATGCTAAGTAATATAGAGTTTTTCTGATCCAGGTGATATTCCTATAGCTAGTCCAAATGCTTATTACCTCACTTCAGTGTGTCCAACTTCCAACAAAGTTTTATTTCTTCTTAAGGACATTTTTATTTTCACAAACAATTCAATATTTAAAGATCTGTATAAAAGTAAATACAAATAAATTCCTATAAATAACTCTTCTACAGACTCAGTTATACCTACTAATAATGCCTTAAATTAGTATGGCACATGGATCATATTAGTCAATATTTGTATATTACTATAAACTAAGTCAATGAATCCTTTAGATTTTTCTGGTCTTTGTCTAAATGTATATTTTTTTTCTGTTCTAGGATTCCATCCAGGATATCACATTATATTTAGACTTCATATCTTATTAGGCACTTCTACATAGTGAAAGTTTCTTAGACATCTCTTATTTTTGATGAACTTTGACAGTTTTGAGGAGCACAAGTCAGGTGTTTGTAAAATGCTCATCAACTGAACTTCAAAGTTTTCTTATGCTAGATTGTGATTATGTGTTTTGGATAGGAAAATGAGAGCTGTAAAGTGTCATTGTTATCACATCATATCAAGAGTATATCTAATCAACATGACTTGCAACTGCTGATATTGATTATGGTTGTCAGGCCAAAACAGTGTTAGTTAAGTTTCTCCAAAGTCTACATTATTCCCTGTTATAGTTGGCATCTTGAATGTCTCCCAAAGTGTCATTTTCCTCAATGCAGCAGTATACAAAGGCAGGAATTTGGAGGAAGTAATTGGATCACAAGTTCTGATCTCATCAACAAATTATTCCATTGAGGGATTTATAGCTGATTGGATTTTTGAGAGGTAGTATAAACATAGGAGTCAGAAACTAATTGGAAGAAATGGGTCTTTGGGGCCATGCTCTTGGGGACTATATCATGTCCTTGTCCCCTCCCCCCACCCCTCTCACTTTCTTTGCTTCCTGGATGCCATAAGCTTAACAACTTTCTTTCACCATGGTCTTCAGTCATGATGTTCTGCCTTACCTCAGTCCCAAAGCAATGGAGCTGGCCAACCATGGAAGAAAAATTCTGAAGCCATGTGCTAAAATAAATCTTTCTTCCTTTAGGTTTCTTTTTTTCCAGGTATTTTGTCACAGTGATGAAAATCTAACTAAAACTCTCTATTGTTTCTACATTATACACTTTGGAAGAAAGTCTCCATGCATCTTGTACATAAGAAGTAGGGAATTCTGTTGCATCATTGAGGGCATTACTTATGTGCATAAAGTATGGAATTTGTGGAATTCTTTCTCATGGGAGATTTCTCTTTTTTACTTATTCAGTCATTTACTTACAGTATGGACTTAATAAATTATTTAAATTGCTATAAATTTTATACTTTCACATTATAATCCCCAAAATACTTTATTTTGTTGCTCAAATTGTCTAACTTTGGCCTTTGGAAATTCCTTCTTTGGTTTTTATATCTTTTATTAGTCAGCTTTCTGTTACTATAACAAAATAACTAAGATAATAACATAAGAATTATGTATTTAGGCTCACAGTTTTGGAGGTCCCAGTCCATGATCAGTGAACCCAATGACATTGGGTCTATGGCAAGGCAACACATTATTCTTTGACCATATAACCTTTCAACAGGGCCTTACATTTTAAAGGTCTTCCACCTATCAATAGCACTTCACACACGGGGCTTTGGGAAATCCTCAAGATCCAAACTATCATACCCCACTGACGTGGGATTTTAACTTTATTTTGTGATTTTTATTTTTGAGCACTTTCTCATTTCCTTCTTAGTCTCTTAGTTATAGATACTCCAAGCTCATTTGTACATTTTCTGTTAAATTATAGAATCAATCTTTCCTGTAATGAGCACTAGTTCCTTTCACTGCAGAATGATTTTAAAAACCAACATCTGAGTACTAATTAGGCTTACGCTGCTTCTGGGTTATTAATGCACCTCAGCTGGAATATAAAAGAGTTACCTATATGTTATGGTTTAGATAGGGATGTCCTCCAAAAGCTCCTGTGCAAGACAATGTAAGAAAGTTTAAAGGTGAAATGACTGGGTTATGAGAGCCTTACCTAATCAGTATTTTAATCCACTTATAGCAATTAACTTGGTGGTAATTGTAGGCAAGTAGAGTGTGGATGGAGTAGGTAGATCATTGGGAGAATGACTTTGGGTTATATATTTTGTCCCTGGTGAAGGGAGTCTTTCTAATTCCTGATTTCCAGGTTCTGAGCTGTGTTCCTCCACCACATTCTTCCACTATGATGTTTTGCTTCCTCTCAATCCCAGAGCAATGGAGTTGAACCATCAATGGACTAAATTCTCTGAAATCATGATCCCCAAATAAACTTTTCCTCTTCTAAAATTGTTTTTGTCAAGTCTCTTGGTCTCACCAAAGAAAAAGCTAAGACAATATGTGCATACCAAACTCTTGCATATATCCACAACATATCTGTATGTGATGATCTGTATCTAATCTATATTAACCTGAACTTGACTTAATACTGATGACTTCAACTCAACAACATGGGTCATTCTCTTTCACTCCAAAGAGGCAGAAGTCACATGTTGGCATTTAACAATCCAGGCTGGGGTCTAATCACCATGCTTTGATTCAGAGAGACCTTAAATCATGACTACTTGATTGGCATCCTCAAAAGCTACAATACATGTAAAATGGAAATAAATAAAAGATGGTTAAAACAAAAGAGAAAAAACAAAACAGGCAAACAAAAGTAAACCTCTAGATCTGAAGAAGAAAATTCTGACATTAGTAACTATTAGGGAGAAATGGAAAGTTGCCTCCATACACAGTTCTTAACCTTGCAAATTTCCAACTCAGAACACTTCAGAAAACATGGAAGCAAATGATAGAGGTCTGATGATGTTGCCACAAATAAAAGCATTATAAATATTCCTCATGGATTTCCATAAGTGGATCTGCATCAATTTAGCTGTATAGCCATATGTGAGAAAATAACAAACAGAAATTTCAGGGATTACTGGACTTTGAGCTAATAGTAACTAGAGGACCTAAAGCATGACTTATTTGATGTTAAGAATATAAAATCAAGGGGGATAAGTGATAAGTTCTGAAATAAGTCTAGGTCATAGAAATTGTAATAAGAACATAACTTCTAGGCATTTTTAACTCCATTTACATTATACAAATTGGCAACTGGTAGAATCCCATATTTGCTCTCCTAACTTTGAAATGAGGTCTGTGTTTGTATCGAGATCCAAGTATAAACCTCTGTGAATGAAACTCTTACAAATTAATAAACCAAAAACAACAATGGAAGAATGGTGATGGGGAAAAACTAAAATTATTGAAAACTTTAGAGTGGTAATTCCTATCACATTCTCTCCCACTTACACAACTGACTAGCCTGAGCAGAAATCATTTAGGACTTACCAGATAATGGAGAATCATTGCAAGTATTTAAACTAGTTTAAACATTTTTTTTCTTCAAATGCAATTAGATTTTTGGATGCTAGAGGAAATTAACATGGATTCTGGCACTGGATAGCAATTACTTTGGAGAGGAAATAAAGAGTGAGTGAGACAGGGAGGGAAGAAGGAAGAGATGAAATAACAATTAAAACAGCTTTTTTCTTGGCAGGAAGAGCAGGACAGTTTTGGTGTCTTATTTCTCAGCTATATCAACTCTGGTTGTTCAAATATGTATTTTTTTTTCTGCTGAAATGTTGACCTTTTATTGAACTATGTCATAGATTCCAACATGTTGATGGATTTTGCAATCAGCAATATGTTACAGGAAGGAAAACAAAATTAACTTAAGATGTTTATTTAGGCAAATGTATTCTAGAATGTGGGAGACGTATATTTCAGAATTTCAGGATCATGCAACATTGGTGAAATCATGGGTGGTGGGGAGCAAGTGGTGTGTATGATTTTTCCTTCAAATATAAAAATTACAGTGCTTCACTTTCTCATCTTACCACTAAGTAAGAGGTTAAATCCTAACATATTCTTCCAGACAAGCACAAAGCCTAACTCTGGAAGTGAACACTTGTTGGATTTTAGTGACAACATATCTAGCAAAGAATTATTCCCTAAAATCCCATTACCAAGTAAAACATACATCTTCCAGTATTTCAGTTGTGCTTAAAGCAAGAGGGTTTCTTTAGATTTTTCAGTATGCTGCTCAGCTAATTGACCTTGTTTTGTAACATGTGCAATTGAGATGGAATTTGTGCTAAACACTTTTAAAATACTCAGAACAAAAGTCTCTAGAGATTTAGAGCAAAGTCATGCACTGTCTCAGCCAGTTCAGGCTGCTATAACAAATGTGCTACAAACTGGGTATTTTAAACAGTAAATGTATATTTCTTACAGTTCCAAAAGCTGTGCAATCCAAGTTCAAAGTGCTTGATGAGTTAGTTACTGGCAAGGGATCTCTTCCTCATTTGAAAAAGGATAACTTTTTTTCTGTATCTTTTTATGGAAGGGAGAGAAAGAAGAAATGATCTCTCTCATGTCTCATCTCATAAGAGCTTTGCCCTCATTTCCTAATTAGCTCTCAGAGATTCCCATATTCAGACAGCATCATCCATTACACTGGGGATTAAGTTTTCAAACTATGAATGTAAGAGGAACATAAATATTAAATCTATAGCACTCTTTGGTAAATAACTATTTTAGCCTTGAAAATACATTACTTCCTTCTAAACCCTGGAAGGAACTGAATATTGGAGGTCAGGACACAAGAGATTATGCCTATTCTTGACTGGATGACTATTGCCACACAATGTGATAAAACTGTTGTGCACTGAACCACTACATAATAAAATAGAAGTGGTATATTTGAGACTAAATTTGATATATCCTTGAAAAATATGTAAATTACATAATCACATGGCTCACACTCCCAATGCACCTTCCCCTGATGGAATTTTAATCACTAATAGTACACCACCATGCAGGAAGGATTCCGTCTGGAAGAAAAATCTTTTTAAAGTTTAATGGTAGAGAGACTACCCTATATTACACTTTATCTGGAAATAAAAACATCAGGGATATGGAGATAAATGAGTAGCAATTAAGAGTTTCACTAATCTTATCTATAAGGATAGGATCAGAACTGTGGTGGCAAGAGGCATAAGCAGTCTATGTATGGATTTACTTCTTGAAGTGGAGCAGACACTGAGAATGCTTATTTTACATGCAAATTCTATCAAATGATTCTTATTATAAAGAAAACTCAATAACCAAGTAGAGAAAAATGACCCATTCCGTGGGTGTCATTAATCCTCCTCTACTCACTCCACTCCTTTATCAATACATTTGTGAGATAAGTAGCTAGTAGACATGGTTGAAGTTTGGACATAGTGTAAAAATATGGACTTTCCAACTTCTCTTTCATACTGCTAAACCCAATCTACCAAAAAGAACTGAAGCTGATCACCAGGATACCATTATTTTTGTAGGGGTATTAGCATATGTTCTAATGCTAGTTTGATTACATTGAATCACTTTCATTATGTAGAGGACAGAAATTTGTCCTCACTATAATAATCATTGTTTCAGGATATAGGTTTGCTTGTTATGCTTACATGCTTTTGCCAGAGACATAATTTTGAGGGCTAATAAAATCTCATATGCACTTACAATATCCCACACAGTACTATTTCTGAGCAAGGATGTCATGCTATAGTAAAAGAATGGAGCCAATGACTAACTGAAACAGTGCTCCATGGAAACCCATTGCTTTGAAACCATCAGTCATATAGAATACTGGAAGAAACTACTAAAGACAGAATTAGGAAACTCTGAGACCAGATACCACTTTGTGGTCCTTTCTCCAGGATATGGAATGTACTTTGAACCACACATAGTTTTATTTTCATAGCTAGATTTGACTGCTATCCAAGATTTGGTAGTATGAGGGGCACATATCTATTATAGCTAATTAAATTCCCACAAAATTATTGTCTTTCTTTCCCAGTGGCTTTGGATTTTGCTTGCATGGAATTCTTAGCATCTGAGAAATAGATATTTCCATCATGAAATAAACAATGGTTTAATTGAATTCTATTTTGTACTGATACCATGGAAGTAACACTCCTAATTTTAGCTACTTTATAGTCACTATTATTATCAAGGAAAGTAGAGTTACAGTTACTGCTACAAAATGAAATCAGGGAGAAGTATAATAGAACCTCATGAAAACTTGTTATGGAATGAACTGTGGACATGTGCACAGAGTAAAGGTCATGGCAAAACAGTCAGAAGGCAGTCACAGGGAAGGAAGAGTCACCTTATCAGAAACCAATTTTGATACAACCTTGGACATATACCCTCCAGAAATGTGAAAAAAAAATTCTGTGGTTTAAGCTATCAGACTACAGACTAATACCTCTATATAGAAAAGCTCAGCAATGGTTAAGAGCCAGCAAGAATGAAGGTTTATGTAATACCATTAGGTACAGATTCACAAATATTTCAGGTGCTCACTAATAGCAAATGGAAAATGTAATAGATGGTGGAAAAAGAAAGCTGTTGCTTCCTGGTTGAAACAAAAGATAAGGTAGGTTATCTATATTTTTCTTCTAGCTCTGTGATACATGTATTCATTTTTCCTGTTACCCCTTACATGTTTTAAAAAGTATCCTAGAGGTCATAAAAATTGCTTGCTTATATGACAAAATGATGTTAGAGTATGATTTATGGAGAAGAATAAATAGGAAAGACAGTAGAATGAATCATGTATAACTTTCCTATGTTCATATATGAATATATGACCAGTGAAACTCCACATCATGTACAACCACAAGAATAGTATCCTAATTAGAATGTTATACTCCATGTATGTATAATATGTGAAAGTACATTCTACTGTAATGTATATCTAAAAAAAAACAAATGAAAAATGTTAAACAAAAATGATGAGAGTGACAGATGATATTGATGGTTTTTATTTGGGTTCAATTCATTAGCTAGGAGCATATTCTCTCTCTCTCTCTCTCTCTCTCTCTCTCTCTCTCTCTCTTTCGTGTTCTCTCTCTCTCTCTCTCTCTCTCTCTCTCTCTTGTACTCAGGGATGCTTAACCACTGAGCCACATCCCCAGTCCATGTTTTTTTTTTTTAATTTAGAGACAGGGTCTCACTGAATTACTTAGGGCCTTGTTAAGTTGCTGAGGCTGGCTTTGAACTCCTAATTCTCCTACCTCAGTCTCCTAAACTGCTGGGACTACAGGCTTATGCCACTGTACCTGGATTTTTTTTTTGTACCAGAGATTGAATTCAGGGGCACTCAACCACTGAGCCACATTCCCTCCCTATCTTGTATTTTATTCAGAGACAGGGTCTCACTGAGTTGCTTAGTGCCTTGCTGTTTTTGAGGCTGGCTTTGAACTCGTGCTCCTCCTGTCTCTGTCTCCTGAGATATTGGGATTACAGGCATGCACCACCATGCTTGGTTTATTTTTTTTAAGTGTAGGCAAAGAGATGCAGGTATAGATTCTGAGTTATCAAAGTAAGAGTTCCAAAAGCATAGGGTAAATAAAAGTTATGGAAAGGTGGTATTAAATCATTATTTTTAATTAAACTTTGTTCTGAAGATGTAGAATTGCTAAAAAAAAAAAAAAAATGCACTCCCAGACGCCCTTGCAGTGAACTTTCCAAATTCAAATACTTCTTGCCATTTGTATGTACCAGAATGAGATCTGTAGGAAGAAAATGAGATGAAGGATACCTTTCTGCTTCTGTTACCTCTGAATGAGGAAATGTGAGATCCTGAACCTCTAAAGTCAACTATGCTAGTAATTTTATTAAGCCCTCATTGTTTAGTCACCAATCTTGTTTGAGAGAATTTGTGGTTGATGTAACATTCTGATCTCTGTAACACAAGAACTATGTACATCCTTAGATTCAATTTTATTAGTAAAGTCCCCCTGATTCCAACTTTGCTTAGCCTTTTCAATGCTTTTATAAGCACTTATTTTTCAGTATAAAAATACTTCTGCTTAAAATATTTCTGATAGTTTTATTTGCCTATACAGAGCCCTATAGATACAAGACTCCTGTTTTTCTCCACAGGAAAATTGGTATGTCATAACCCAAAATAAAGAAGAGTGGATACTGCACACACACAAAAATCATATTAGAAATAATACTTTTCATTGTTATAGCATCAAAATGTGGTGATGTCTCATTAGTGAGAAAAACTCAGATTTAAAATTGTCAGTATCTTTCCTGAGTAACTGAAACACAAAGACATTTTTGGAATGCCTTCTACATAGACTAAAAACCAAATCAAACAGTAAACACACTGAATAAGTAGTCGATAATCACTGGCTCAAGTTAAATGGTGGGACAGGAGAGTAGTGTGGGAAGAATGAATTTTTCCATTGCTTGGATATTTTCCTAGGGAGTGGATAGATAATACACATAAGGGACAAGTGCCTTCTGGGAAGAAAAGACAGTATACTTTGACCTTTTCATTAAAAAGTTACCTTCAAAGGGGGGAGAATGCCCCCCCTGGATTAAAAATAGCCCCACTCAGGAGAAAAAAAAATAGTAATTTGCTACAAAATAGAATTCAAAATAAGGGTGGAGGAAGTGAATAATAGGACAATAGGAACAGAACTGTTGGTGACAGGAGAAGAATACCTGGTGTCTTGCAAATTTGAAAAGTGAATTTATGACCCATTTTAATCTTAAATCTACTTTTAAATGGACCTCTGTTTATATTCCAGTTGTAATTAAGCACACTTTACAGAGTTATATTACCTCTCAGTTGTTTGTGACCTGGGAGTGATTTCTGTCCTGAGATTAACAGTAACAATGGTGATATTGACATGGGTAACACAGTCCTAATGTTATTTGTGACTCTTGGGTCTCCTCAATCCTGGACAAGATATAGGAGAGTCCTCTTTCAACAACATGAGAGATTTAAAAAATGGAGGCAAGACTAGCTTGCCTAAGGCCATAGATAATTAGAGAATTAGGAACAGCAACCAGGTTCCCCAATTACCATATCTGTGATCTCTCTACTGGTCCATTTAGGTAAAAGCTCATAATCTTTTGTCCCACAGCTCTGACAATCCTCATGTTGCTTCTTATTCACTGTGTGACCTTGGGCAAAATGTTTAATTTCTCTAAGCCTGAAAGTCTTCCAAGGCTAGATGAATGAATGAAGTTAATTGCCCATTTTTCCTTTAATAGACTCTATTAGTTTCTTGTCAGGATAGTCTCTTTATCATCCCATAGATATCTTAGGCATCCTACTTACAAGCATACAAATCTGGCCTATAATATACCACCCACATTTTTTGTTGTTGTTATTCCCTATAGTGTAACTTTCTTTCCATTTATTATTTAATCCAAAGTTATTTATTGGGTACCAAATATGTGTCATGTTCATTAATGGTCATGGGAGATATATTAGGAAACATAATCATATACTTATCATGCTTTCATAGAATTTTTAATTTGGTCAGAGAAAGAAATTAAAGTGCATGTCAGTATTATCCAAAGCACAAGTTGTAATTCTTAGAAGAAAATGTAGTAATTTTACAATATAAGTTTTGTTCCCTTTATTCAACAGTATAATTGATGCTGCTTAAAGAGCTATTTATAAAGCTATTTTCTCCTATGCAGAATTATTAAAGTACTTAAATTGTCTAAATAACTGTCACTGAGTGACAATTTTCAAACAGATAAGGGAGTTTGTATTTTATCATTTTTATTTGCATTTCTTCTATTACATATAATGGGACTAAAAGTAACCAGGCAGAATTTTAAGTCATTAAGAAACAAACAATTAAAAATAAGCAAACAAACATAATGTAAGCACATCATCAGGAAATTCTTGTTATATCTTACCACTTGCTGTCATCCCACATGGAGTTTTATTGGTCAGAATTGTTTGAAATTAATAAAATTCAGTTTTTCCCATTTGATTTTATTTATCCCTTACACTTCAAATTATTTCTGATGTTTTCAATTTTTAAATAAGAGAATAATCAGGAGATTTGTTTATATTGGGTGATTATTTAGCAACAAATTACATTTACTTTTTCAATATAAATTTTATTTTATCTCCACTTGTGCAAAAAACTTATCATAAATTTGCCTCTCTGGTCAACACAGTATGTGGGTGTGTGTATATATATGTGTATGTGTATATATTTCTTAAGTTTTTCTACACATCACTGTTTTTTATTATCCTTTCTTTTGGATCTACTGGTGAACAACCTGTTCCTGATACATATGAAGATATAACAGAGGGAGAAATGGAGTCTTTCATCATTTTTTTTCTTCTGGTATAGTGATTGAAGAAAGCCCCAGATCCTTTGCTACTCCATTTATTGAGAAGAGAAATATACTTTGAATAGGCAGATTTTTCAAGTTTTAGAAAGCAGTCAGGAAATATTCGAATGAACACTCTTATTTCTTTTTTTTTTTTTAATTTTTTATTGTGGGTTGTTCAAAACATTACAAATTTCTTGACATATCATATTCGACACTTTGATTCAAGTGGGTTATGAACTCCCACCTTCACCCCATACACAGATTGCAGAATCACATCAGTTACACATCCATTGATTTACAAATTGCCATCCTAGTGTCTGTTGTGCTCCGCTGCCTTTTGGTTGTAGATGGACACATAACTTTATTTTATTTATTTATTTATTTTTACATGGTGCTGAGGATCGAACCCAGTGCCTCACACATGCTGGGCAAGCGCTCTACCACTAAGCCACAACCCCAGTTCCAACACTCTCATTTTTATCAATATGTGTGAAAGTAGCCAAAATAGCAAAATTATAACACACAAGCACACACACACACACACACATATACATGTGTACATACAATTTTAGTATGAATAGATATATGTTTTATATCTTTATACCTATATGAAACACTTATTTATTCAGACCATCAGACAGTCAAGGCAGTTTTTGTTCATTCTGAATGACCATTTCATCATGAACATAAACGATGAGGAAAAGAAACTTTTGCCCATTACATAAGTTGAATGAGAAGTAATATACATTCCACATATTGAGTGTTCATTAATTCACCTTTCAATATTCAAATTTCTACATACTAGAACAAATAACAATCAGATTATTGATAGTACTTATGAATAAAAACAGGTGATCAGCCACACTTTAGTACTAATATGGTATTTTTTTTAACTTGGGTTACATAAACCAAAATGGGTTCTTTAAAAATGAAGATTTTTCGTTCAATAGGTGATCTGAGGATTTGTTTAAAATCTATAAGGCAAAGTTAATAATGTTAAATTCCAGAAAGTCAAATAATTATTACATATACACATTCAATATTAAGTGAATTAATTATTCCCTTAACAACAGTCTCAGCTTCCTTATTCCAATGTGCTCTCAATCTCATCAGAATTCTCAATACTTATCCCCAGATGCAAGCACTGTAGGAGATAATCACACAGTCAGATAATTGATGCCACTGTGAATTCATGTCTGCCAGCCTCAACTGAGCCCATGATGCTGTTTCTGTTTCTCCCAGGGTCTGTTCCAAAATATCCTCCACTCTCATCAAAACTCAGAATTCTCCCTTTTTGATGACAACCCTACCTCTATTCTTAGAGCAAATGCATCATGGTGAGAATTCCCTGGATTTACAAAAGTATAATTACTAAACACATGGATCTCCTGTTCCAAAGGAAATATTGCCTCTGGTAGTATCTTCTTGCACTCTAAGTATTCTCCCTCTTCTTCTTTCCAAGGTTCTTCTTTCACTGAATCATCTTTCATCTTCCTTGTCTGTAGCCCCTACCCTTCTGCTGTACATATCACCTTCCAAAGGTACATCTTCCATTCTACAAAATAAGACAATTTTCTTGAAATACAATTATTTTCAGCCATTGCCATCATTAGATATTCCCTGCAATTGGCATGATAATGTACCATCCTTGTTCCCCTTGAAGAAGGGGCTGGTTTTATTTCTACTTCTTTGAGAACTTTCCACAGACAGCCTTCAACGATGACCTATTAAGAACAGCTTCAGCTGTAAGAGAGCTTTCTCACTCCATGGTTATATTTCTGGAATGTTCCATATTAAGAAAAGCTTTACAATTTGAGGCCAAAGCAGGTCACTCCTAAAAGGTTCTTTTAAGTCCAGAGTTCTCTGTAGGTTTGGACAGAGACTCTGACAGATCTTGTATCACAGCTCCACTTTTTTTCTTCTCTGTAATTATTCATCAGAAGTGCATTCCCTAATTTTCCTGCATGCTAAAGCCTTTCTCTCAGAAACTCCAAATTATAGTAGTTCATGACAGATGTGGCCTGAGAGTAGGCAGTATGATGAGTTCTGGGCTTGAAGCATATGTCACACAGCTGAGAATGAAAGAGAATGTAGATATATCTTATCCTCGGCAACTAAATAATTATTAAAATCTCTCTGGTGGTGATTGGGATAGTGTGCGAAAGGGAATCAACTAGTAAGTATGATGTGTCATCTACCATGGGGAAATAGAAACTATGAAAATCATGGCATTTGATCACTTTTGTTAGACTCTGTTGAAGCTTTGGAAAAATATAAACAAAGATTGAAGATATCAACAGGCATTTTAAAACCAAGTGTGAAAGAGAAATTTTACCTAATAGCATGTATGAACACTCTCATGTCCTACAACAAGAGAATAAAAATCCTGAGGACATAGGATTTTATTTTCAGCAAAATATATTTCTGAAGGAGATTAAACTCACTCAGGCTTGCCACTAGGATGGCTTCTAGAAGCATGAAGAAAATTATGATCCATGTTAAGTGAGGTTAACATGATAAAAATGCCATAGCAATGGTGCAGGAAGGAATTAAAGGACTCACGGAAATGGTCATATTGGGGTGAATGTGCTAAATAAGGTGGAAAACCCATCAAAAGTTTAGTTTCATGAGAAGACCTACAGTTTAGAATATTTATCAAGGCCATAGAGTATACACTGGTGAGAGGGCAATACCCTCGTTGAGAGGATCATTGGTGGTTCTCACCTGAAAGCCAAGGCTAATGTTCAGAATTTTGTTACAGATCTTGGCTTTCTGATATCAATGAGCTGTAAGATCTTGAGAAAACAGGCCAGTATTTGGTCTCATTTAAGCTAAGTGGATTCAATTATTGTAATGAGCAGTAAGGTTTAACTATCAACCAAAGGGGCCTAATCTACAGATAACAAAAACAACACATCTTTACTGTAGAAGAAAATGGACATACAGCAAAGGTGATAATCAGCTTGCTCCATGGAGAGAAATTAAAGATGAAATATCCAAGAGTCTAAGACCTTCACTATTATCTTATACTCCAAGAGTTCCCACACAAAGTGGGACATGGTGGTAGACAACTGTACTCCCAGCTACTAGGGATGCTCAGTCAGGAAGATTGCAAGTTTAAGGCTAATATAGAATAGAAAGACCCTGTCTCAAAAAATAAAATAAATAAAAAGGCTGATGATGTAGCTCAGTGGTAGAGGGCCCCTGGGTTAAATTATATATATA
>NW_026000211.1:16612279-16619753 GCF_001458135.2 Marmota marmota marmota | reverse complement strand
ATATATATATATATATAGAGAGAGAGAGAGAGAGAGAGAGAGAGAGAGATCCTACAACAAATTATACCAACCACATGGTGTAGAACAACATATATTTATTCTTTCATAGTTCCAGAGTTCAGAATTCCAAAATGAGGTAGCCTTAATTCCCTCTGGAGGCTTTGAGAGAAATTCTATTTGTTGCTTTTCTTCTAGCTTCTAATAATTAGAGGTAACCTTGGCTTTCCTTGGAGTGTAGCCACAATACTCCAATCTCTCCCTCCATCTTTAAATGACCTTCTTCTTTATGCATATTTACATAGTCTTCTCTTTTTATAACTCATTCATTGTAACACCCACCCTAAGTCATTATGATCTCATCTTAATGACTCTTTTTTCCTAGTAAAGACATAGTCTGAGGTTCTTGGTAGACAATACCTATGGAGGGGACACTATTCCATCGAAAATATACAAGTAACACATATACAAATACAAACAAAGTATACAAACAACACATCAAAACTCTTTCCTATTGTCATAACCAAGCAAGTCCAATGTTTATCCAAAGCCCAATGTTTGAAGAAAAGGCTGGTCCTCATGACCTGAAGGACCCTGAAAAATCAATGACAAGTGTATATACTGGTGATTCTTTCTGTCCTCACCTAAATGATATAAAAAAAAAATCTCTATTTCTTCAGACAAATATACACTGAATTAAGACAGATATACACAGAAACTTTTTAAGCATGTCATACATAGTATTAAAAAGATATTGATACATGAAAACCCTAAAGCTATCATGTACCCCTTTGTTATAAAGATTAGGTAGTAAATGTAGTTCTAGCCAAGGTCTAACACTCAGTGCATCCAATGGATCTTGGGAACCGTGTAGAGATATTTTCTTGGACCTTAGTTACAAGGCAGTTTAAGTCCAGAAATATGACTCTGAGAAGAATGGAATGATAGCAAGAAACTATTGAGAACATTTTTGTATTATAGGTCAATGTTCACTGAAGAATACCCATTTTGAAAGAGACACTAAACAATCAATTCCGTAAAATGAATCAGCACTTTGATCAGTTAACCCCTCTTTGACCACCCTAGTACTATGCTGGCACCATAAATAAGCACAATAAATACATAAATAAGTTTTTCTATGAAGAAAACCTCAAAATAGTAAATATAGAGAGTATCCATGTGTCCTGTAGCTTATGCTTGTATATATCAAGCTACTAAAAATAGAGACAAGGACAGAGGCCCCCTTTTGACTTAATCTTTTTGAGAGACCATTTAGTTATTTGGTAGCAAGTTGATTACATAGTGCTTCTTCCACTTACAAAGGCTCACAATGCATTTTGATAGGAGTAGATACATTTCTGTGCAGGGAATTTGTGTATTCTGCCTTGAAAGACTAGAAAACAGTGTTATCTAAAGTTTTACCAAGTGTTTAATAAACCAGTGAAGATTACCATATAAAATTGCCTCATATAAGAAGAATATCTTCAATCAAAGAATAGGTAGGAATGGGATTATGGTCTAGAAGTTGTCTGACTACAGAGTTCTAGAAATGCCTGGTTAAGTATGACTGGGGAAGAGAGATTTTGCCAGGATGTCTTCATAAAAAAGAATAAATGTAGATTCAAATCAGTTAATTACATAAGATCTTTTTTTTGTTTTGTTTTGTTTTATAATTGAGAAGAATACTTAGGCTCAGGAAACAAACGAGAAATCATCAGAGGTCCTATCAATTATTGTCAATTTTTCACAGGGACAACTTGTACTTTAACCATCTCTACAATTCTGGGCTTTGTATAGATGGATGTCTAAATCCTAAAAGAGGTAACACTTTCTTTGGGGAACACAGTAAGGGTTCCATTAAACTATAAACTATGGCTACTTCTCTGTGCTTGTGCTTCGAGAGACCCTATGGCGAAACAATAAGTTGTGACTTTTATAGGAACAGGACTGCAATTGCATAGTTAAATCAGGGAAGAATATATAGCACCCAAATAGCCTACTTGGTCAGCTTTTCCAACTCCATTGTATAGCTTTGACCACAAATGGTAAGTGCAATAGACCCGTCCTAAGAAAGGAATTATTGTAAGGTTATCAGATGTCTGAGGATCTAGGTCTGGTGGAGATACCAGTTGAGGACGAGAATTTGTAATGAGTAATAAAGAGATAAATATCAGCTATGATCTCAAAATAACTGACAAGGCTGTGTATTATTTCACTAACTTAGCTTAAAAATTTTCTCCAAGGACAAGAGGACCACTGGGAAACTAGAGGATTTGCTTCCTAAGGAGTAGACTCAAACAAGGAGCCAGGGTGAACACCAGTGACACAAGTATGAGCTGCACAGATCCCCTATCAGGGAACACTATGAGTGTCAGAGAGAAATATTCAGGGGTTACCTCAACAACAGAGAAAGAATCAACTTTCCAAAGTAACCTTTTCCTGAGATGGTGGTGACTCATCAAGGCAAGAATGTGAAAATTCACCATTTCAGCTGAATGATGAGCCATTTTAGCTTCAAGTCTTCTTGGATTTGGCCAAAGGTACAGTCAAAACTACATTGTTTCTCTTTTCTTTCTGCCCTGAACTTGTCTCCCTATTCAGCCCTTTCCATAGATGTTAGTATGAAGGACACTCATTAATACATACCCTGATAAACTCCTCCTCAAGGCCTGCTTCCTGAGGAATCTCATATTTAACACATGCTTTACAGGCAGTCTTTGTGTTGTTTGGATACTACCATCCCCACCTCCTAAATATTTTCTATTGAAAATGAAAATTTCTCTTTTTTCACATTTTTTTCTTTCTAAATCTAAAAAACAGCTGTCCTTCACTAACTGGTCTGCTCAGTAATAAGCATTGGCTTCCTCCTGATAACATGCAAACTGCCACACTTTGAGTCTTATAACATACAAAGGAGGAAGTGACATACCTGGGCTTAAAACTGGAAGGTGGCCTCTTACTGTCTGCCATGATTGCATAGGTATTTCCTGACTTGGTTCATTGGATCCTTCAAGATCTAGTCCCTGTCCACCTGTGTAGCTTTTCACCACTCCCTATCAACATTTCCTGCCTCAGCCATGCTAACAAATTTTGAACTTCTGGTCTTTGGTTATTAAATTTATTTCACCCCTAGGCCTTGCCAAATGCAGTTTACTCTACCTGAAAAACAAAGTCTAAATCCAAAACTATACTATATGACTCCTGATCATTCATCTATTGGCATTACGCTGGTTGATACCGGTTTTAAGAAATGTTTGCAAACCAAATACAGGTTTGTTTATCGAGTGTACCCATAATGATAACAATAGCACCATAACATTCTTCACAGTTCCTGAAATTATTTGTTCATTTTTCTTCTCTATGAGATGAAGAAGGCCATGTCTAACTTGATATTCATAGTATTCTCTGTACCCAGTATGTCAGATTGATGGCTCATATACACATTTACATAAAATAACATACAATTTGTCAGATTATATTATGTATATTTGTATATATATATTATATACATATACATATTTTGTTAATCTGACAAATATGTATTATTTATTTTCTCATTTTGGTATGCTCACTCTTCAATCAAGGTGCCTCTAGCATCTCTATGTTATGTCTCTATATCATGTTATTATTTTCATCAGAATTTTAAGACCATCAGATCTTTAAAATGTGGACTGCTAATAATGGTGGCATTATCTTTTCAATAGTATTTAATATGATTTAAAGCAACAGCCAAAAAAATCCAAAGGAGTTTTACCCAAAGGGTGATTTCTAATATTAGGACAGCAGTTGTAAACTGGATATATGCTAATTAAGCATAGACATTTAAGAAGCGTTTTATAATAAACGCATTAATATTTTCTCTATGTACTTTTATTTTGTAGATTCACACCGAATATACTATTCTGTCAGTCATACACTTATTCTTTTTTTTATCAATTTCTCTTGGCAAATATGAATGTGTCCAATTTCAGACATAATTTAAGTGTAGGGGAAATAGGACTTTTGTCCTCATAAAATAAGAAAGGGCCCTAGAGTTACAGTGACTCCTTATTTTACTATTTTGTAAGAAAATTGCACTGCCACTTCTAGTGCTTCCACAGAGAACCCTGGACAACACTGCCAGACAGCAAACATAGCTCAGTGGTGGCTACAAGTGCCTCTAAGTTTCCCCTCCCAACTGACCTAGTTTATCACATTTCCAAGACAAGCTATTCTTGGGACACCCAGGTGCACTCATTGAGCAGACCGTGCAGAGGCTTTTCTGTCACAGGTTAACTTGTGATTAATATGAAACATTGAGTTCTTTCATCAAATTTGCTTTACTGATATTTCATAAAAGGTCTGTTAGGAGTTCTTTTTTTATCAACTCATATCTAGGCCATGTTTCCTTAGGAATACTGAATTTTGTCAACTGAAGAGTGTTATTTTTTGTTCTATATTAAGAATTTTCACATGTTTATTGACAAGAAAACATTTCATGACTTGACTAGGATAGTTAGGAGAAGGCTGGGACTAGCAGTACTCATGGAATTAAAAAAGTGAATTTGATAGACACCTCCTTAACAAAGTACAGGGGACTCTTTAACTGGTCAGAGAGAATTTAGCAAAGCTATTTAGAAGACATGTTACTGTGAGTTATTAGAATTAGTAGGAAGTCTCTTGATAATATGTCGCACACTGTATACAGTGTGAGTGTGGTTTTTTTGTTTTGTTTTGTTTTGTTTTGTTTGTGTGTGTGTGTGTATGTATTTGACTTAAACCTGAATGGGGTTCTCTATGGAGTGCACATTACTTCAGGGGCAATTATGTACATACAAACCCACTGCACAACTAAATAATTAAACATCACAAATGGTCTTTTTTATTGTACAACATAGCTTCTCTTTACTCCAAGCCCTTCATATTAGAGAACTTTTGGAACATATTGAAAGGAGAAAACTCTTCATATTAGAGAACTTTAGAACATACTAAAAGGAGAAAAGAAACTTTCCCTTGACCATTCCCTCATTTTCCAAGTCCTTAGATAAAATTCCAGTTCTTAATGACAGAGTTATAGCCATCTTTCTCTCATGAAAGAAGATACCAAAGAATAAGCAGAAAAGTTGGAAAGAATTTTTTTTAAAAGCACCACTACAGAAAAAAACAGATCCTTGGTTTTGTTGTACTTCTCCTTCAAAATGTTTTCACTTTTTGATTTTAAGTTTGAATACTGATAATGAAGAATACATAGGAAAAAGGAGCTTATTACTTGCACGAATTACATATAATGGGGAGCTGAAAATTAACATGTATGTGATAGCTACCTGTGTAAGACTTGTTGTTGCATGTAAAAATATTTCTCACAAAGAGAAAGCAGACAGGATTATGCTCATTGTACAAATAAGGAAAATAAAATTCCAAAAATTTGGAATTCTCAACCAAAGGCTCTAACTAAAAAACATAGACAGATACAAAAACTATGGAATTGCAAATGTGATTTTTTAAAAGTTTTCCTTCTTGCACTCTTCCCTGCTTTCTAGATTGAACATATTAGTGAAAGAATAATCAGAAATAATATATTTTGAGTTTTGTAATCTTAACTGAAAAATGTTTTACAGTATTAACTTATAGCTTGCAGAAATAATGGCAAGTGGATTTTAACTATCATTTTGCTGATGAAGAAATTGAGAAAGACAAACTACCTTTCTCCACGTCTCCCAGAAGTTAGGTTTGCTGATAATTACCCCTGATGCTTTCCTTTCACAGCTCAGCTATTTCCTTGCTTAAAGTTTGTATTTAAATATGTGTTTTTAATTACAAACATTTAGCATGTCTTTGGCATTAAATAGCATCATGTATGTGTTAAACAGATTGAACTGTGAACATTTGGGGTAGAAAAGAATTGTAGAAAAGGGCATATGTGTTTATACATCAACAAATTTTAAAATGTGTAATCATTTATGGACTTTGCATGTTTTACTTGCATCTGGAATGTAATCTTGTTTTACTTAAAATTTAAACTTTTCTGAAACATGACTTGCCCATTGTTAGATGTTGTCAGACAATTTAAAATAGTTATAGTGGTAGTGACTTTAAAAAGAAAATTATAGTTTCGATTATGTACTTTAAAAAATAGATCTTTTAGAAATCATTAGGTTTTATGGGCTGTTTTAATTATTTTAATCTTGCATTTCAGCAGGAAAATCTTCTCCAGTGCCAAGTTAAATCTTCATAAGAAAATGAAATATAATTATCTTTTTATATTTCATGAAAATTAATGATATCATCAACACTTATTATGTAAGTTCTTTCACAAAGTTAACCCATTGCAACATCTTAATTTGAAATAAAAGGTTATTTTAAACACTTGCCTGTGAATATATAGTTAGAATTAAAGTGAAGATTTTTCCCTTATAGTATAAGCTGATTCATAACATCACACAGAAAACATAATGTGAATTAATATGCAAGATTGATGAAATAAAATGATTTTATTATACCTCTACCTGGATTTAAATAAATTTTCCACATTAAATAGAAAGAATTAAATCTCAATATTTAGACGAATGAGCAAAAGTCATACATATGATGAACATATTCCCTCAACCAAAAATTAATCCTTTGTCACAATGTACAGTGAGGAATTGGGGGCTAAATACTACTGCTGTAATTGCTGCTACTCTCTCTGAATCCCACTGTGCAAAGGATACTCTCATGTCTACTTTTACTAACTTTTCATATTATCTCATCACTTTTTTCAAAATTTTTACTATCATATTCATTTATATAGGAAAGAAATGTATCAAATATCTTGGTTGAGATGACATAGCACAATAATGTGTGTTTAGAGATTCATTTCTGGCCTTACTTAGCTCAAAAGGTGGTCTTTCCTTTCCAGATCATGATTCTAGAATGAATCATAAAATTTTCACAGTAGAACTTTTTTCCACATATTGTGACTTTTTCCTAGTTTGTAGTGTGCTTTTCAAAGTCTTTGCAGGCAGGATTGGATTCAAGAAATAAAGGTGCCTTATCATTAAGCTAAAGAATCTGATGTTTTTCTTCACCTGATAATATTTACTAGAAACAACAAAGAAAGAACAAGAAAAAATACACAAAAACAACAAATAAAATGAGAGAACAATAATAAACAGTTAATATGCAGTTTTCAAAGAGTGATTAAAAATGTTATTTGGGATTGCCTTTCTCAGCATTCAACCCTCCCTCTTTATTGCATCCATTTTTTTTAAATTTTTATTGTTGGTTGTTCAAAATATTAAATAGTTCTTGATATATCATATTTTACATTTTGATTCAAGTGGGTTATGAGCTCCCATTTTTACCCCATGTACAGATTGCAGAATCACATCGGTTACACATCCACTGATTTACATATTGCCATACTAGTGTCTGTTGTATTCTGCTGCCTTTCCTATCCTCTACTATCCCCTCTCCCCTCCCCTCCCCTCCCCTCTTCTCTCTCTACCCCATCTACTGT
>NW_026000211.1:16594073-16610483 GCF_001458135.2 Marmota marmota marmota | reverse complement strand
ATTTGGGATTCTGTCTCATTCTTCAAGTCTGGGAAGTTTTCTCGTATTATTTCATTGAACAGATTGTTCATTCTTTGGTTTGGACCTCTATACCTTCCTGTATCCCAATAACTCTTAAGTTTGGTCTCTTTATGTTATCCCATATTTCTTGGATGTTCTACCCATGGTTTCTTAAGAGTCTCACTGAGCTGTCTATGTTTTTCTCAAGTTGAAATACTTTGTCTTCATTGTCTGATGTTCTATCTTCTAAGTGTTCTACCCTGCTGGTAGTATTCTCATTTGAGTTTTTAAGTTGGTTTATTGCTTCCTGCATTTCTAGGATTTCTGTTTGTTTGTTTTTTATAAACTCTATCTCCCTGTATAGTTGATCCTTTGCTTCTTGGATTTGTTTATATAATTAATTGTCGAAGTGATCTTTCATTGTCTGATTTTGCTGTCTAATGTCTTCCTTGAGACTCCAGATCATCTGAAGCATGTGAATCCTGAATTCTTTATCTGACATTCCATCTGCTGCAGCTATTACCTCTTCTAAAGTTGATTTGACCTGCGTTGCTTGTGGTCCTTTCTTTCCTTGTCTTTTCATACTGCTCGTGTTTCTTTCCGCTTGGTGAAACTTTTGTGTTATTGAATTTTCCCCCTATATATTTATATTGCTCTTGTATAGTTGAAAAGTCTCCCTTGCAGGGGCGGGCGGCGGCTGTGCTCCTCCTCCAATTGGGGTGATCTGTCTATCACGCCAGCGGGCCGCTGGACCCCTTCTCCAGGTCGCGTGGTCTGCCTACCTTGCGGGCAACGGCTGGGCCCCTCCTCCAATAGGGGTTATCTGTCTACCACGCTGGCGGGCCGCTGGGCCTGTTCTCCAGGTTGCAGGTTTGCCTACCTTGCAGGCGTGGGCGGTGGCTGTGCCCCTCCTCCAATTGGGGTGATCTTTCAACTAGGCCGGCGGGCCGCTGGGCCCCTTCTCCGTGACGTGCGGTCTGCCTACCTTGCGGGCAGCAGCTGGGCCCTTCCTCCAAATGGGGTGATGTGTCTACCACGCCGGTGGGCTTCTGGGCCTGTGCTGCCGGTCGGTCGTAGGTCTGCCTACCTTGCAGGCGTGGGCGGCGGGGCGGCGGCTCTGCTCTGCCCCTCCTCCAATTGGGGTCATGTGTCTACCATGCAGGCGGGCCGCTGGACCTGTCCTGCCAGTCGGTTTGCTAACACATTTTTAACCCTATGCTTAACTAATCTTCATGTTTGGAAGAGTTAGTACATGGGTTAACATGGCATCTCTGATAGAAAAAGAGCAGAAACATTCCAATAACTTCTCTGTAGGATTTAATACTATTGCCCCATAATGCCTCCCTCTCTTACGTTTTCACTAATGATCCTATTTCTTGAAACTGCTTATAGGTAGAATAAATAGCCTCCCAAATGCATCCTATAACCCAGAACCTGTGAATATGTGAACTAACTTTTAAGGCAAAAGGTAGTTTTTATATTATTTAATTAATGGTAGTCATATAGGGAGATTATTCTGAGCTCTTCAGAGTCATATAGGTCCTCAGAAGAGGAGACCCTTTCCAAGCTGTAGACAAAATGAGTTGGGACCACAGGAGAATTCTCAGAGAAATGCCATGCTGCTGACTGTGAAGATGAGAAAGGGACACAAGTCAAGGAATATAAGTCTTCTTTAGAAGCTGCAACAGGCAGGAAAACAGAGTCTCACCCAGATCATCAGGAAAGGGTCAAGGCGCTGCCAGCACCTTTATTAGCTCAGTAAAACCCATTTTGGATTTATAAACTACAGAGTTGTAAAACAGTAAATGTGTGTTATTTTAAGTCACCAATATTGTGGTAATGTATTATAATAGCAACAGAAAACTAATGTGTTCACTCATCCTTCCCTTAAAAAAATATAATAATAAAGATAGACCTGGACACAATGGCACAAGCCTATGATCCCAATGGCTCAGGAGTCTGAGACAGGAGGATTGCAAAGCCCAGCCTCTGTAACTTAACAAGACCCTTTCTAAAAATAAGAAAATAAGAAATGCTGGGGATGTGACCCATGATTTAGAACCCTGTGTTCAATCCCTTTGTACAAACAAAACAAAACAAAACAAAACAAAAGCAATAAAATATTATTCCCTGATACTCCTGCTTCAAAACCCATTTTCCTTTTACATTACAAGCTACTCTGTGTTCACCTTTGTTTATTCGATTTCTGTGAAGACTTCTGAGATGATTATTTTCTTATTGTACCACTTTTATCTGAGCTATCCCATGGCCACACAAGCAATGTGCTGAAACAATTGGATGCTTATATCTAATAATGAATTAGATATAGAATTTCCAGCAGCCTGAGGGAATCACATTCATGGAAAATCCCCAAAGTTTACCCAACATCAAGTTTATTGTTTCTTTCAAGGACTACACTTCTACTCCCAAATCACCCTTTTCTTACATTCCCTAAGTTGTTCAGCTATATGATAATCTACTGAATTCAATGTTAGAAATTCTGCTGCTTCTTAATATGCTCCTCTCCTAAAATATCCCAGTCAATTGATCATTTCTAGCACCCAACTACAACTCTTCCTCACTATTTTCACTGACCTAATTGTTGACCTAATTCAATTTCTCATTATTTTTCTGCTAAACCATCACAATAGTATACAATAATGATTTAAAGTGAATAAAATCATTCATTTTAATTGAATGCCCACTATGTGTTAATACAATATTTGTGTATCGTATAAATAGATGATGGAATGGTACTTTGCTGTAGACGCTGAAGGCATAGAACCCACAAAGGATTAAGTTCAGATTTTGAGATATCTGTCTATTGTGATTGAAGTTTCACTTGTCAGTTGTGCAAGTGCACATTTGCAGAATTATCAGTGATTTTTATTATTAGTTTTTCTTTGATTATTTTCACAGTATTATTTTCAATCTTGTAAGCACTCATCCAAATTTACAGTGCTGAAGTATGGAACTATGGCTCTAATTGCAGTGTTCCATGCTATATTTAAGCAAAACTATGCAAAATGTCATATTGAGCTCTGAAAAAAATTAAAATGTTAATATTTTTATGAATAATTGCCTAATTTTCACATTCTGGGGTTTAATTTGAATGTTGTACTGATTGTACAAGCCTTTGAATAATTCATGTATAGACAGACCTTCTCCATTACCCTGACAATCAGAGTTCTACACTGGTTCCAAAAAGCTGCCTTATGACAATATTGCCTACTATGATTGGGTATGTAATCATTTATTAATTATTTTTCATTAAGAGAAAGAAACAAAGAGAATTATCTGCAGAAAATTAATTGACAAATTTCTGTTTCAGGTGATCTAGGTAAAAACATGTATCAAGATATTTCTGTCATTTCCTTTTCTAGTGATCTTCTCTCTTGTGATTTCACAAACACTATAAATGTAGATGTGTCTCTGTCCAACAGACAATCAAGATTAAAAAAAGTGACAACACAGATAACTATATGAAATATAATCATAATTTTCATTCTGTAATAGAAGTCTTACTTGGTACTAGCAACAAATTGGACACACCATGAAGAGATTTTGTAAAAAAAAAAAAAAAACCTCTTCTGCAAAAAACTGAACATCCTTTAAATATTTCTTTGAAAAGATCCTCAAAGTTATACCAAATAATAAATGTATATTTAACTCCTCAAACACCCAGATTTCTGTTTGTTACTCAAAAAACAAACATGCAAACAAACGCCCTCAAACTTATCTTTCAAGGTAATTAATTTTTTTAGTAATCTTGCTATGCTCTTGCTCCATAGAGATCTCCATTCTAGAGAAGTGTTGTCCACCAACAAATAAACAAACAAAAACAAAAACAAAACAATTTGCTTTCATATTCCAAACTCTTTCAGTGATATTATCAACCAGCTCAGTGGTTAAATCCTCTGGAGTTAGACCACGTGGGATGAAATCACTCTGTCCTTACTTGCTCTGGTATCTTAAGCAAGTTACTTAACCTCTCTAAAAGAGTGGTTTTCTCACGTCCAACACTTGGAAGATGATATCAGTAATAACAACTTTGCATATATTTTATTTAGTTGAAAAATTGAGATAACGTATGTTAAGATTCAGCATATTATATAGCATATTTTAAGAGCTAAATTTAAAAATCCATTGTTTTCTTTATTCATATTTCATGCATATGCTTTTAAGTCTTTTGGTTTTCATCTGCTGAATTATCTCTAATTCATTTTGTATATGAAGATGGTTTGAAGACTGGTAGTGTTTTCTTCATTAGAAGCTCTGGATTCTGACCATAAAATTCAACTCTACGTTTGTCTAAAAATAGAAATTTCCACCTTCCCTGTTCACCTCCTCCTTACCAATCCCCCACCCCCACCCCCACCCCCACGGGCCCCAGACTGATTCAGTATGTCTCAGATAATGGATGAAGAATGTGCAGTTTTAGAAAGTGCGTCCAGTTGATTTTCATAATCAAACTCATTGGACGACCTCTGCTTTTAATTATGAGTATTCAACCTGAGCATCAGGGGAACAATAAGCATTCCACATATGTTTGTAGTTGGCATTTGTTCCACTTATGTGGATCTATATATCCATTAGTTTTAGCCACATAAAGATCTATACAACCCAGTTTTTCTTAGAATCCATCCTAAATGAACATTAATGGGATTGACATCCACTAAATCCACTCAGTATGCACTGTTTATAACATATTGTCTTGGGATCTCTTTTGTTTAATCATAAATAGAACAATGTAAACAAGAGAAACAAAGAGACAAAGAGAAACAAAATAGAACAAAGAGGTGAAAAAGAGAAAGAGACAAAAAAGAACAGTAAGGAATACACATGCATAGGAAAAAGTGTGACTACTAAAGAAGAGAAAGAAACAGAATTAATATCTGTTTTATATATGAGCTGCCAACAACAAAATCTAATGGAATTTAACTGGTAGTTTAGCCTGGACTATAAAAATATTTTTAAAAGAAGAAAATTAGGGTACAGGTGTCATTGTTTTAATCATACAAATGCCATTATTTCATATGTATCTATCGCTGGGAGCGAGTCTCTTCTTCATTTGAAAATTTGGCTTATAATATGCAGTGATCCATCATCTGTAAGAGAAATGTGCAGAAAGATAAATTGAACAGTAGTATGACAAATCCTATTAGAGCAACATATAGAAGAGGAAAAATTAACAGCTAATCCATTATAAATGTCAAATCCACAGTACCACTTTCTTCATAACTATTGTATTTCCATTTCTTTCTCATTAATTCTTAGTCCTTATGAAACAGTTTTCATTGGTTGGTCAGTCATGTATATCCATGAACTTCTAATCAAATATGTCACTATTGCCTTTAATTTAAAAGTGTTATTGTAAAAAGTCAGTGCAAATTTTGTTTCTTTCTGGAAAAAAAGTGGATAAATGTGTACCAAATTACGCATATTGGTCTTTCAAGTTAGACTATTGAGGGGAAATCTTATTTCTTTTATTTTTAAATTTTAGCCAACATGATTACATGTTTTATTAGAAGTAGAAAAGAAAAGAATTCATAATTTTAATATTTTCAGTGTGTAAACAAATAAACTTAACATATATTTATCAATCTTCAGGGAGAAGATTGATATTTAGGGGATGGTCTGGCACAGAGTTTAATAAGGTTATTTTGTTTATAAAATATTGCTTAAGTTTTTCTACACAACACTCTTGGGTTATTATTATTATCATCATCCTTTCTTTTGGATCTGTTGGTGGACAACCTGTTCCTGATACATGTGAAAATATGACAGAGGGGAAAAATGGAGTGATTCATGATTGTTTTCCTAGTATAGTAGATGCAAGAAAGTCCCAGATCCTTCACTACTCTATTTATTGAGAAGCAGAATTTAATTTACCCTCTCTTGATCCCAGGCAGGCTTTAGTGACTTGCTTGACAAATAGAATATGGCAGCAGTGATGCTGTGCCAATGTTAAGCATAGACACTAGGAGGATGGACAGTTTTCCTGTTGTTGTTCTAGCGGCACAAGTGGGAGTATAACAAGGCCAACCAAACTGAAGCCCTCACTCTGTGGAAAACCCAACCAACAGATTGACATGCATAAGCACCCATTGATAATCCCATGCATCCTAGTCATTCTCAGACAGTAGATACAGGCAGGAAGCCATCTTGCATGGTGCAGACTAGGTGATCAGCCACCTAAATGCTACATATAACCCCTGTTTACATCAACTGAAATAAAAGTTCTTGTTCAAATTTATAACCTAACAATTGAGAGATAATGAATGACTTATATATTTAAGGTAAAACACTTTGTGGGAGTTGTCACATCAGGTTTGACATGTGATGTTGCAGGCAAAAAACTGTCATTCTTCCAGAGTTGTTAAATGAAGGGTACATTTAACAGGACTTAAAAAGGCATGTTCACTCATTGGCTTACATGTGTTATAACCCAATAAACTAATGTGGGTTTTCATGCTTACAATATAAGCTAGTTTAATTTTATTCACAGTGTCTACTACTTTAAATAGTTATCGTGAAATAATCACATATAATCAGTTAAAATCCCAAATAATCAAATAATAACAATAATTTTCTAGAGAGCTACCAATTTCCATAGTTTATAAACACATGGATCAAAATAGCCATTCAAAAATGTATTGGTGTCAAAAATAATGCAAAAATTTTATTGACTATGTATATCCATTAATAAGCTATATTGATATGATTGAAGCTTGGGGACTCTTCTCAGTTAGCCCTCATATTATTTTACCACCAGAGGTTTTTGTTCCTTGCTTTTGTATCCTTTGGTGGCAATTCTTTTTTCACTTTTTCTTTCCACTGTAATGTATTAACATCCTATTCTTTTTCATTTTCTCCACTACATATTTTCATTTTCTCCACTGTAATGTATTAACATCCTATTCTTTTTCATTTTCTCCACTGTTTACTTTTCTTCTTATAATTTTTTTTCTGTCCTCTATAGGCTGTATGACTTTTATATATGTATTTACAATCCCAACACTCTTCTATCTCTACCTATCCATTTTCAATTACCTATTTATGACTATTTCAGTATTTTTTTTATTTTTTTAGTTTGTCACAGGCCATCCATGGATTATGTGTATAAGCTATGTACATTTGAGATATGGGAGGACTGGCCTGGTGTTGCGTGCTCTTTGGGCTGTGCAACACAGGTGTGCACTTTTCTTTCACGCTGCCTGTGTTCCCACACAGCACCTGAGATAGGTGTGACTTGCCAAAATGTCAATCAATCTACTGACCACTGGACATCAAGCTAAAATCAACCCCCTGAAACCGGATCCCTTGCCTTATTTGGAAAGAACATTCCATTAAAACCTCTCTTTGTGTGCCGTGCCCACCCACCCCCCATAAAAATAAAGAATCCAGATGCAAGCTCTCTCTTTCCAATGGACCACTAAGGTCAAGAGCTGTCATGGATTTTGAAAACATATTTCTGTGTGTTGCATTCTTCTTTCACCGTTTCCTCAGTTATTGATGTAGCCAGCTCTTGTGAACCCAGCTCAGGTCCTCAGCCCAGCTAAAAGGCGATGATATTTTACAATAAAAAGTGCTTATAAACAGAATTATTTTAACTCAATTTGGTTTTCTGCTCTTACTTTCTTTCTGCATTGCATAGTTTGAGATCTTAATGTGGTATTTGAATCTTCCTTCAGCCTTATCTTGTACTTTTAATTAGTATTTGCAAAATCTGTCTATGCTTTAGAGTAATATATATTTGTACTTATGCCATTTTGCATGTCAGTTTCTTTATATTCATTAAAAAATTTATAAAGTAGGTGTGATTATTAATATCTTTTTTTTAAAGAGAGAGAAAGAGAGAGAGAGAGAGAGAGAGAGAGAGAGAGAGAGAGAATTTTTCAATATTTATTTTTTAGTTCTCAGCCGACACAACATCTTTGTATGTGGTGCTGAGGAGCCAACCCAGCACCGCGCGCATGCCAGGTGAGCACGTTACCGCTTGAGCCACATCCCTAGCCCAATATCTTTTTTACCAATGAGAAAACTCAGATATACCTCTAGAGGCCATATAACTTCACAAAGATTACATGTTGTTTAATTTCCAAGATTAGATTAACAATATTATGTATAATGGAAATGGTTCTCATATAAATCTCCCTTCCATATGATCATTTTCTTCAATTCTCATGTCTAAAACTTTCATTCACAACATCGTTATATTCATTCAAGGATATTACAAACCCTCCTGTTAAAATTTCAAATCCCAGATTCACCTTCTTCCAGTCTGTATTCAACTCAACCACATGGAAGGGAGCTTGGCTCTCATGACCTTATCACCTACCAAAGGCTACACCTTCTAATATTATGACTTTAGCCATAAGGGTTCCATATATGAATTCTAAAGTGAACAAAGATCTATAGTTAATTTTATGTTTTCTTCAAAAAATAGTGTTCAGGATCTTAGTGTAACTGGTAATCAGTATAAAATTCTCACCACCAACATACCATATTTTCCCTCACCTCAAACTGAGAATAATGCACAAGGAGTGAGCTACTATTTTTATAATCTTACATGTTTTAATAATACTAAGTTAAATTCAGTACAGTTTATATCAGTAAGTATATTGCTATGAAAATAGATAAGTAGCAATCAAGTACAAGTTTGATTGCAGGTGGTATTTAACCCAGATTTGGCTAGGTAAAGTAGGAGATATAATTCAGTTGTTTCTTGAGATGACTGTTCCCATAATTAAATCTGGAAGGGCAGAAGAAAGTGACTCAGGGGCATCAGTTGACAGGAATTAAGAGAAAGGCTGGAGGAAGACATGGAGATTCATTCAAGTAAAGAAGAACTTTGTATCCTTAAAGAGACAGGATTATGAGAGAGCATGGTGACATTGGGAAACTGCAGTTAGTTATTTTGAAATGCAGCAGTAGTGTAAGATAATGCAGAAGTGATAAGCCATGTTTAATTTTTTAAAGATGTTTTCATATCATGTTACTAACTTAGACTTTACAGGGCGAGGGAAACTTTTGATGACTTTAACTTGATAACTAATACTGGAATTTAAAAAAAAATTACGTTGGTATCACAGGACCAACCCAAAGTGAGATCGAGAAGGTGGAGTGAATGGTGGATAAATATGTTGAATGATGATCAGAAAACCATGAGATTCTGAACTTGACAAGGGACATCAAGATGGTGAGAGGATTTGAAAGATATTAAAAATGTAAAATTAACAAAATGTAATGACCTCATAAATGATGGACAGTGAGAGGTGGGGAAGTTGGGGGGTTCATGTGACATCAGAAAGGACTCCTGATTCTGAGTAAGGTTGAGTGGATGATGGTGTTGAAGCTTATGGAAAATAACATCCCCCAAGAAAAGGAAAATTACAGCCCCCGGGGGGGAAAGGAGGAGAGTGTGATCTTGGAGGGGAGAACGGGAAGGAAAGCATTAGGCCCTGGACCCTGGACTTTCATCCCTTCCCAGTGGCAACGAGTCCTGGGAAGAAGGAGGTAAACATTAGGCTCTGGGCCCTAGGCTTTCATCATTTCTCAGTAACACTGAGTCCTGGAGGGGAAGGCAAACAAATGGGCTCTGGGTTCTAGATTTTTATCCTTATAACAATGAATTTCAAGCTTTTACAACTGTTAATTCCTGAGTTACAATGAGTTTGGGGCTTTTACAGCTATTTTTCTAAGTTAGATCTTTCACCTGCACAACTAGTTTCCTGAGAGCCCAGCTGGCACGTCCCAAGTCTCTAATGATTAAGTCACACCAAACATTCTGCTATGATTAACTCTCATTAGAAGCTATAAAAACAAACCTGTCTTGTAACCAGTTGCCATTTTCTCCCCTCAAAACGTTCTGTGTGCCATTCCACCTCCTACTCAATAAAGACTGTTTCTGATCCCTTTGAGGTCTGCTCCCATTTTCAGTTATTTGCTTAAAGGTGTTATATGCCAAATTTTGAAATATGAAAATAGTATTAGGCCTGAGAAGAAAAACACTTACATGTTATTGAATTTTTACTTTGGTGTTGAGGTCAAGAATAAAAATTATCAGGGGAATGGCTAAACTGTGAAAGGAAGGATTAAACAGAAATAAACTCTTCTTTTACATGAATATGACCCAGAAAGTCCTATTTTTTGTTATGTATGCTAAAACCTTATGTTATCACTTATAATTTTACTCTAAATAAATTGAAATTCAAAAATGTGCGTAATTTAGCCCAAAACATATAAACTGAAGGTTAAAAAGCCAGGAGTCAGACTCAGTTCATTCTGGCAATTGAACATTTTTCTTCTAACCATACCTACAGGTTGAAATTGAAGCTTTATCTAGTCATGTTGACATCAGAGAAAGCTGGATTCTTGGTCATTATCAAGAATCATGAGGGATATCTCTCAGAATCCTAGTTTCTCACGTTAATTTTCTTTTCTCAGTTTCTATTCAGTTATTATGCAGATACAATTATTCAAGTTCAGGGTTAGGAGTGAGGCGGGAGGAAGTTAAGGAAGTTCTTTCCAAATAAAGAAGAGCATTGTGTCCCTAAAGAGACAGAAAAGTTCGAGCAAAAGAGGGGTTTGTAGTTGCATGTACTTTGGATTTAAAGGTACTTATATTTCATAGTGCAAATATGTTCATGTGTAAATCAAAAAAATTACCAAAAAAAAGAAAACTTACAAATAAAAAAACAAAAACTCATCTGTAATTATTCATCTTGACCCAAGTGTTATATTTAAATGATAGTTCAAATAATAACATTTTTAGATCACAAAATGCATTTTATGTCTATCTGACAAGGTACATGTTAGACTACAAGGTTGAATTTCATAATTTAAAAAGAGCAGAACAAACATTGTCTCAGTGTGTTTCATTTGGTCAAATACAAATGAATTTAGATTAGCTAAGCTTTTGTATGAATCCTTTTAAGAGGTTTTATAATGTACTATTAAGGAAGTATTGTTCATTTCAATTTGTCTTGGCTTAAATAGAATACAGAAAGATAAACATTAAATTACAGCTAGAGATTTCTGTTTCAGAGAAGTTTTATTTTTGTTTCAATTTATATGTAAATTTATACCTAAAGTAACATACATTTATAAACAGCAATGGGAAAAGTTTAATATGAACTTCAAATATAAGTTTATGCAGAATGATGTTCATATCCCAAATAAAAACAAAACACTTGAAATAGGACTTTGGATTCCTACAACAACGTATTATATAGATAACAGTGAATAACATGGAAATGGCTGAGCATAAAAGCCCTGCAATCTCCTTTTACATAATTTATTAATTAAAGTTCACATTACAATGTGCATGCACGTTACATTCCAGGCATGATAAAAGTTTGAATGCTGAAAACCTTTATAAATATCAATTTTTGACAGTTTACTACTGTATGCTAGATGCCATGCTACTATTTTTTATAGGCACCATTTCATTTTATTGCAGTCTAAAATTGGGCATTATTTGAATCAAAACCAACTAGTTGGACCAATATGGAAGCCTTAGTTTACCATACAATTTGTTTTCTGCAATTCTCTCCATCTTTATTCTTCCACCCGTGTAGAGCTTGAATCTTGCTTTATTTTTCGTTGAACATCTTCCTTTTTTTCAATTGTGGTAGCTTGGACCATACAACCAGAACATTGAGAATTTTAGGAGATTTTGCCTGAAAGTGTCATATTAGGAGTTCACAGTGAATAATCTTTTTCCAAGGATAATGTATAAGATGAAATTAATGTATTAAGAAAGAATAAAAGAGGAACTAAGTTATGTGCAGAGCATGAAAGCTCTAATTTATTGTGGGGAAACCACAGCATTCATATAAAAGTTTTATTTTCTTTTTAAGTTTAATTATACAGTAATTGAGACTGATCTATCTATAGTCATTCTTCAGTATCCCTGGAAAATTAGTTCCAGGACTTCCTTTTATACTGAAATCCAAGAATTTTAAAGTCCCTATATTAAAAATGGCATAGTATTTGCATATAACCTAAGCACCTACTTCTAGACACTTTAAATTATATCTCAATTTACTTTTTAAAAAAGTGTTTGGTTGTCAATATACCTTCGTTTTATTTATTTATTTGAGGTGCTGAGAATCAAACCCAGGGCCTCACTCATGCTAGGCACTTGCTCTACCACTGAGCCACTACCCCAGCGTCTCAATTTAATTTCAATATCTAACAAAAGGCAAATGCTGTGAAAATTCTTGTTATATACTGCATTATTTAGGTAGTAGTGATAGAGTAAGTCTTTATATGACAGACCTATTTTTAAAAATATTTCAGATCTGTGGTTGGTTGAATTCTTGGATGCGGAGCCCATGGATATGGAGAACATACTATATATTAAACATTAGTTTACAAGTCAAGTAAGGTGTGTCAGGCACAAGACTCTCCAAACTCCCCAGTATTTTTGGCCTGACCAGACTTTCAAAGGTAATATAGTCAAGAGAGAGACTAGTCTAGTGGGCATTTTACATCCCAATGTCCAACTCAATAAATACATCAGATAGCTCTATCAATCTATTTTTCTATGTATCTCCTAAGCTTGTTGCAGTATCTTTTGGAATCAGATACTGTCAGATAAGACCAAATGGTAGCTATTTGAATTTTTGATAATTGACCTAATTATTTGATTTTTATTTTTAGGTGTTTTATTCTCTATTATCAGGTGTACTGACATATCAGAAATTAAAATTAAATATTCTCATTTGAGTCAGGGTCTATAAGGATCTTGTGATCAAAAGTATTACTCAGAATAATTCCATTAACCAAAATAAAGAGGACATAAAGATTAGATATATCCTAAGAATCATGAGTAGGTCCATGCTATCACAGAATTAAAGCAAGAGAAGTGTATACATTTTTTTCTAGTCTTGAATCTAAAAGAATATTTGAACTATCATGCTATACATAATCTTTACCCTTCTTCTCCATCCAAACAATCTCTCATCACACTCACTTGTGACTACACTGCTCACTACACTCTAGCCATACCTGCCTTTCTCCCACTATCCAATATGTAAGAACTCATTCATACCTTAGGGATCTCTGTTTGGCAAGCACCCCCTATGTCATTAGAGGATGGGTCCTTTCTCATCATTCAAATTTTGCGACTGATACAATACTCACCCCAACAAATTAATTTTTTTGATATAACACTCCCAATCTAAAGGCATTCCCTAGTAATTCTAGTTCCCTTCACTTTGTATTATTTTTCTGTTAGCACATATTATGATGCTTTCTATTATTGTCTCTATCCCCTGATATCCAAGTAGAATTCAATGTATAGACAGTACACAAATTCTTGTGGTTGCCCAGCAAATGGGTTGAATGAGTGAATGTAGTTATTAAAGAAAAACAATGTGTAGAATTAAAGATAATGTGTGAAATGACTTTTTTTTTCAAAATTGAGCACACTTTTGAGTATTTCAAGCATTTTAGAAGAAAACTTACGTCTCTTAGCTACACGTAACTTTCATAGATCATTAACAAATGGAAAGAAAAAGAAGAAAAATGATGAGATACAATTGAATTTCAGCTCACTAAAACCTGGGTCCAAGTGCAACTTCATTTCTATTATATTATCCCCTTTTAAGTATTTCCAACACAGGACAATGATTCTCCATCAGACCCACAAACTAAGATCCCATGAGTTCTAATTTAATTATATTTTGAAAATACTGTGATCTTTACTTAATTTTACCACTTTAACCACCAGCAGCTAAAGATAACGAGAAAATTCTAATGTAGAAATCATTTCTCACAAAGGAAAGGAAGATTTTCTAGCATTATTTATGTGTAGTCCGTGTATTTACAAAACAATAAGAGTATTTACAAATCTTCTCTTGTTTGTCAGTGAGAAAATAGAGCATTGGGATAGGAAGCAATAGTTCAAAATGCAAAAGAGAAAGTGGGAGCAGGTTGAATGAGCTAGAAATGTTCTCACTGTATCATTTCTTGCAAGAATGAACCAGTAGAAGAAATACATGGGATTTGCTTTTATGTTTAATATTTCTCCCTGGGTAATGTGAGGTTCTAAAAACAAACAAACCACATCAACTTAAAGGACAGGCTAAACCAAACAATAAGACACAACTAAGAAATAGGTAGGGGTTGACATTCTGGGCAGTAGAAGTCTGCCCATGTCTTCTGAATTATTTTTTCTGCATTTATTCTATACAGCCAACATTTCACCAACATCTTTTCCTGTCATTGGATTCTAAGGTATATTGATAAAACTACATTACATCCCTTAAGATAGGGACTCCTATTTTTCACATCTTTACATCATGACCAACTGCTGAGAGTTTTACACAATTAAATACTAATGGAGCTAATTACCATATATCATTCATTGATCATAGACATGGCACTCCCTACAATCTATACAGAAGGCAAAAAATCATAGGAAGCATTTTGTTTATTAATACACTCAGTAGCAAAACAGACAAACTTCTGCCTTCATGGAGTACACATTCTAGTTTTATAGGAGAAGAACATTTTTAAAAATGAATTATATAATACATCAGTTGGTCATGGAGTTATTGATGAAAAATAAAGCAGAAGATAGGATGGGCTTGCCCTTGTGGGGCATTGTACTTTAAAGTAGTTTTTGTTTGTTTGTTTCTCCTACACAGATTTCTTTTATCATCATCCTGAAAGTACAGGTCCTTCCCTAAAATGCTAAAAGAGGTTCATGAAGCACATCCAATAAATTATTGATGTATTCAAGGCAAAGACAAACATCACTCACAATTTTTAGTGCCATGAGTATGTGTGGGCACCTTTTGGTGTTTAAGGATATGCCGCTAAAACCTCAGACATGGCACTTTTCTTTGGGTGAGAAATTCATATGTAATTTGATCAATACAGTTTATCATTTTTAAGAATTTTTAATCCTTTATAGAAGATCATGGCATTACTCAGTCATGGATAATGCCACAATATGTGACAAAGTAAGAGTTAATTTAACAAAGCATCATTTTTTTCTGCCTTCCCACAAAAAAAAAAAAAATCACTGACAGCTCAGGTTCTTTGGTGAAATTAGGAATTTATTTCCTTCAGAATATGCTAATCTGTGCCAGAGAAAGGTGTTCACAGCTAGTACCAACTTGATAGTTAATAAAAATGAGAAAAATATAATTTTAAACACCAGGTCAAAGATACAAATGTGTTATTCTAGTAGTCTAGAGTGGAGGAATTTAATTTGAAACTTACTGCTCTGAATTCTCATCTCCTCACCCCCTCCCGCTCTCTTCCTCTTTAGAAAGCAAGCCATAAAACAACTGCTTTACAAAACTGTGCCAGTACTTGTAATTGTGAATTAATTAGGCATCAGTACAAATATTATATCTTAGAAATACTGAGCCTTATAAGTTGGAAATGAATGTAGCAGTTGATGTAGATTCTGTAGAAATGAATCTTCATCCTTGAAATGTACAAAAGGAGGAAATATAAATACAGATGGAACAATAATTACTATA
This sequence comes from Marmota marmota marmota, assembly GCF_001458135.2. NCBI lineage: Eukaryota > Metazoa > Chordata > Mammalia > Rodentia > Sciuridae > Marmota > Marmota marmota. Next base: position 16,594,977 of record NW_026000211.1, on the reverse strand, counting down.
TAAACAAAGACAATTGCTATGAATATTAACTTCTCATTTTGGCCAGGTCTATAATTTTGAATTATTACTTTATCCATCCTAACTTTTCTATTTTGACCAGGACTTTTGAAAATGTCTTTATAAGCCCAGTCCTATTTTAATGAATAAGTGTAGTATGAGATTTCTCACACATTGAATTTGTGTATACCCTTCCATGCTCATTTTAAGAGCACTCTTTTGGGACCATATTTTTTTAAAAAAAATGTTCAGCATGTACTGGCTTCTTTTCTTTGCATCCATTTCTTTAATCTCCTTTTTCTTATTTCAGCAATCAAAAATACTTCATGTAAAACAATATATATATATATATATATATATATATATATATATATATATACACATATACATATACATATATGTATATACATATATATATAAACATATACATATATATAATTTTATTTTATTTTGCAATAGTTTTGTACAAATAATTTCATAACTCTTGAATGAGGGTATTCCCATTTAACTAAGAGCAATAAATTATTATCACAAATTAATAAGTCCGAATTCTACATAAATTCATAAAACCAAGGTAAAAGAAATAGGGTATAAACTAAAATATTTTTAGAGAGCTACTGAGGAAGTCGATTCAATTGTGCTACATTTTTAAACATTCTTTATAGCAATAAAAATTGTATAATAAAAATTTGAAAGCATCTCCTTTCATATTATAACTTGCACAAGTAATTTTTTTTCAAACTAGGCCCCTTTCCAGTGGTCACAAACACAGGGATCTGCATATAACTCAAGTTTTCCAGTAATCCAACTCTTTCGTATCTATAGCCAGTCAGCATACCTACATCTATCTGTTTTTCTTTCCTTCTTCCTTTCTTTCCTTTCTCCCTCCCTCCCTCCCTACCTCCTT
>NW_026000211.1:16555423-16593699 GCF_001458135.2 Marmota marmota marmota | reverse complement strand
ACCTCCTTCCATCCCTCCTTCCTTACCTTCCTTCCTTCCTTCCTTCCTTTCTTCCTTCCTTCCTTCTTCCTTCCTTCCTTCCTTCCTTCCTTCCTTCCTTCCTTCCTTCCTTCCTTCCTTCTGCCCTTTCTCCCTTCCTTTCTCTCACTCTCACTCTTTCCTATATGATAATGAAATTGAACTTTCTGGATTTCCCCAATGCAATTTCTTGCTGCTCCAAATATTGGTTACTTGCTTTGACTCATTAGCAAATCCAGCATCTCAAAAGGGGATGATGTCACCTTAGAATCTCACACAGGGCAGTATTTTAGAATGGAGGGTGTGGGGCAGAGAAGGAGCACATTTGAATCTCACATCTCTTAAAAGAGAAAGATATGGTTTACACTCCATGAGATTAATATTTACTAACTGAGTAGGTCTGTCACTTAAATTTTATGGTTCTAAATTCTTGGGAACATTGTCACACTATTATATCCTAATAGTACTTTATACTGCATAGTGTCTTCACAGCAAAATAGGAAATAGTGTTAAGAAGGTCACTGAAATCATCCTGCTATTCTGAAAGTTTAATCTTTGTTAGCAATGACATGCAGATGTTCCAGTTTTCTCACTCACCATGCATTTAAGAATGGACAATAAATACTTTTTTTAGACCAGTAGAAATCAGTTTACTGAATTCTCTAACAACAGCTGGCATGTTGGTGTGAGTCTGCAGCACAGCCAGGTAAGAGGCTATTCTTAAAGTCTGTCCTGTTCTAGTCACTTGGCCCAGAGCAAGAACTTTATAACCATCAAGGGACTCCAAGCTTCCTCAGAAAACAAATCCTATAACAGAAATTTATAGAGCGTAATTCCTATAAATTGAAGTGTACAAAATTTCTTTGCAAACCACTTGGCCTCACAGAGTAGAGCTTGTTCAGCTGCTCTGAAATACAAAAGAAAGCAGATTTAACAAAATGTGTCAAGCTATATTTCGTTTGAGATTTGAATAACATACAAATAGATACACACAGATATACACATAGCAGTAGAATTAGAGGCACAGGTAGTACCTCTGTACTGTAGTCTGTACAGTTTGTACAGATATGACAGACTATTTGTGTGAATGTGTGTGTGTGTGTTGGAGTCAGGGAGAGCAATAATTGCATGTACACAGATGAAAAAAACTGAGATGAAAATAACGTTCAAGTTCCATTTTTTACATTTTAAAGATGACTTAGTTTAAAGTTAACATAAAAATCAAGATTACTAATACTAGAAAGGTAAATCCATGTTAAAGTTAAAAAGTGACACATTCTGGCCCAGAGTACCATCTTTTATGTCATTGTACCCAATTCTTTCCCCAAAGGTACCTTTCATCCAATTCTAAATTGCAAACATAGCTTGTTTCCAGACTTGGTCTTAATTATCATCTTAACGAACATAAAGAGATCCATCATAAAAGGAACAGTGTTTGAGCCAACAGAAAAATGCTAAAATGATGTTACCAAGTATTTAAGGATGTTGACACTGTGATATTAGTTTGTCAATTGGAAAACATTTTATTTCTTTTAAAACATGATTTTTTTGTCATTTCTATATATGGAGTAATCTTATAAGAAATTTCTTTTGTTCAAATCTGTACAATTAGAAATAATTTTTTTTTAATTTTTTATTGTGGGTTGTTCAAAACATTACAAATTTCTTGACATATCATATTCCACACTTTGATTCAAGTGGGTTATGAACTCCCACCATCACCCCATACACAGATTGCAGAATCACATCAGTTACACATCCATTGATTTACATATTGCCATACTAGTGTCTGTTGTGCTCCGCTGCCTTTCCCATCCTCCACCCTCCCCCCTCCCCACCTCTCCCCTCCCCTCCCCTCCTCTCTCTCTACCCCCTCCACTGTATAACCCTGAGGGTCTCCTTCCATTACCATGCAATTTCCCTTCTCTCTCCCTTTCCCTCCCACCTCTCATCCCTGTTAAATGTTAATCTTCTTCTCCTGCTCTTCGTCCCTACTCTGTTCTTAGTTACTCTCCTTATATCAAAGAAGACATTTGGCATTTGTTTTTTAGGGATTGGCTAGCTTCACTTAGCATAATCTGCTCTAATGCCATCCATTTCCCTGTAAATTCTATGATTTTGTCATTTTTTAATGCAGAGTAATACTCCATTGTGTATAAATGCCACATTTTTTTTATCCATTCGTCTATTGAAGGGCATCTAGGTTGGTTCCACAGTCTTGCTATTGTGAATTGTGCTGCTATGAACATCGATGTAGCAGTGTCCCTGTAGCATGCTCTTTTTAGGTCTTTAGGGAATAGACCAAGAAGGGGAATAGCTGGGTCAAATGGTGGCTCCATTCCCAGCTTTCCAAGAAATCTCCATACTGCTTTCCAAATTGGCTGCACCAATTTGCAGTCCCACCAGCAATGTACAAGTGTACCCTTTTCCCCACATCCTCGCCAGCACTTGTTGTTGTTTGACTTCATAATGGCTGCCAATCTTACTGGAGTGAGATGGTATCTTAGGGTGGTTTTGATTTGCATTTCTCTGACAGCTAGAGATGGTGAGCATTTTTTCATGTACTTGTTGATTGACTGTATGTCCTCCTCTGAGAAGTGTCTGTTCAGGTCCTTGGCCCATTTGTTGATTGGGTTGTTTGTTCTCTTATTGTCTAATTTTTTGAGTTCTTTGTATACTCTGGATATTAGGGCTCTATCTGAAGTGTGAGGAGTAAAGATTTGTTCCCAGGGTGTAGGCTCCCTATTTACCTCTCTTATTGTTTCTTTTGCTGAGAAAAAACTTTTTAGTTTGAGTAAGTCCCATTTGTTGATTCTAGTTATTAACTTTTGTGCTATGGGTGTCCTATTGAGGAATTTGGAGCCCGACCCCACAGTATGTAGATCGTAGCCAACTTTTTCTTCTATCAGACGGCGTGTCTCTGATTTGATATCAAGCTCCTTGATCCATTTTGAATTAACTTTTGTGCATGGCGAGAGAAAGGGATTCAGTTTCATTTTGTTGCATATGGATTTCCAGTTTTCCCAGCACCATTTGTTGAAGATGCTATCCTTCCTCCATTGCATGCTTTTAGCCCCTTTATCAAATATAAGATAGTTGTAGTTTTGTGGATTGGTTTCTGTGTCCTCTATTCTGTACCATTGGTCCACCCGCCTGTTTTGGTACCAGTACCATGCTGTTTTTGTTACTATTGCTCTGTAGTATAGTTTGAAGTCTGGTATCGCTATACCGCCTGATTCACACTTCCTGCTTAGCATTGTTTTTGCTATTCTGGGTCTTTTATTTTTCCATATGAATTTCATGATTGCTTTCTCTATTTCTACAAGAAATGCCGTTGGGATTTTGATTGGCATTGCATTAAACCTATAGAGAACTTTTGGTAATATCGCCATTTTGATGATGTTAGTTCTGCCTATCCATGAACAGGGTATATTTTTCCATCTTCTAAGATCTTCTTCTATTTCTCTCTTTAGGGTTCTGTAGTTTTCATTGTATAAGTCTTTCACCTCTTTTGTTAGGTTGATTCCCAAGTATTTTATTTTTTTTGAAGATATTGTGAATGGAGTGGTTGTCCTCATTTCCATTTCAGAGGATTTGTCGCTGATATACAGGAATGCCTTTGATTTATGCGTGTTGATTTTATATCCTGCCACTTTGCTGAATTCATTTATTAGCTCTAATAGTTTCTTTGTAGAGCCTTTTGGGTCTGCTAGGTATAGAATCATATCATCTGCAAATAGTGATAATTTAAGTTCTTCTTTTCCTATTTTGATGCCTTTAATTTCTTTCGTCTGTCTAATTGCTCTGGCCAGTGTTTCGAGAACTATGTTGAACAGAAGTGGAGAGAGAGGGCATCCCTGTCTTGTTCCAGATTTTAGAGGGAATGCCTTCAGTTTTTCTCCATTCAGAATGATGCTAGCCTGAGGCTTAGCATAGATTGCTTTTACAATATTGAGGTATGTTCCTGTTATCCCTAGTTTTTCTAGAGTTTTGAACATAAAGGGATGCTGTACTTTGTCGAATGCTTTTTCCGCATCTATCGAGATGATCATATGGTTCTTATTTTTAAGTCTATTGATGTGGTGAATAACATTTATTGATTTCCGTATATTGAACCAGCCTTGCATCCCAGGGATGAATCCTACTTGATCATGGTGTACAATTTTTTTGATATGTTTTTGTATCCGATTCGCCAGAATTTTATTGAGGATTTTTGCATCTAGGTTCATTAGAGATATTGGTCTGTAGTTTTCTTTCTTTGAAGTGTCTTTGTCTGGTTTAGGTATCAGGGTGATGTTGGCCTCGTAGAATGAATTTGGAAGTTCTCCCTCTTTTTCTATTTCCTGAAGTAGCTTGAAAAGTATTGGTATTAGTTCCTCTTTAAAGGTTTTGTAAAACTCTGCTGTATACCCATCCGGTCCTGGGCTTTTCTTAGTTGGTAGTCTTTTGATGGTTTCTTCTATTTCCTCAATTGATATTGGTCTGTTTAGGTTGTCTATATCCTCCTGACTCAATCTGGGCAGATCATATGACTTAAGAAATTTATCTATGCCTTCACTATCTTCTAATTTATTGGAGTATAAGGATTCAAAATAGTTTTTGATTATCTTCTGTATTTCTGAAGTGTCTGTTGTGATATTGCCTTTTTCATCCCGTATGCTAGTAATTTGAGTTCTCTCTCTTCTTCTCTTCGCTAGCATCGCTAAGGGTCTGTCGATTTTGTTTATTTTTTCAAAGAACCAACTTTTAGTTTTGTCAATTTTTTCAATTGTTTCTTTTGTTTCGATTTCATTAATTTCAGCTCTGATTTTAATTATTTCTTGCCTTCTACTTCTTTTGCTGTTGTTTTGCTCTTCTTTTTCAAGGATTTTGAGATGAAGTATGAGATCATTTATTTGTTGGTTTTTTCTTTTTTTAAGGAATGAACTCCAAGCAATGAATTTTCCTCTTAGAACTGCTTTCAATGTGTCCCATAGATTCCGATATGTTGTGTCTGTGTTTTCATTTATCTCTAAGAATTTTTTAATTTCCTCCTTGATGTCTTCTATAACCCATTGATCATTCAGTAACCTATTGTTCATTCTCCAAGTGATGTATGCTTTTTCCTTCCTTCTTTTATCGTTGATTTTCAGTTTCATTCCATTATGATCAGATAAGATGCATGGTATTATCTCTACTCCTTTATATTGTCTAAGAGTTGCCCTGTGACATAATATATGATCTATTTTTGAGAAGGATCCATGTGCTGCTGAGAAAAAAGTGTAACTGCTTGATGTTGGGTGGTATACTCTATATATGTCAATTAGGTCTAGGTTATTAATAGTGTTATTGAGTTCTATAGTTTCCTTATTCAACTTTTGTTTGGAAGATCTGTCCAGTGGCGAGAGAGGTGTGTTGAAGTCTCCCATGATTATGGTATGGTGGTCTATTAGACTCTTGAACTTGAGAAGAGTTTGTTTGACGAACATAGCTGCACCATTGTTTGGGGCATAAATATTTATGATTGTTATGTCTTGTTGGTGTATGGTTCCCTTAAGCAGTATGTAGTGTCCCTCTTTATCCCTTTTGATTAACTTTGGCTTGAAATCTATTTTATTTGATATGAGTATGGACACTCCTGCTTGTTTCCGAAGTCCATATGAGTGATATGATTTTTCCCAACCTTTCACCTTCAGCCTATGTATGTCTTTTCCTATCAAATGCGTCTCCTGTAGGCAGCATATTGTTGGGTCTTGTTTTGTGATCCATTCTACTAGCCTGTGTCTCTTAATTGGTGAGTTTAAGCCATTAACATTTAGGGTTATTATTGAGATATGGGTTGTTCTTCCAGCCATATTTGTTTATTTCTGTTACTAAACATGGTTTGTTTTCCTCTTTGATTATTTCCCCCCCCTTTACTGTCCTACCTCCCACTGTTGGTTTTCATTGTTATTTTCCATTTCCTCTTCCTGTAATGCTTTGGCGAGGATGTTTTGAAGAGATGGTTTTCTAGCTGCGAATTCTTTAAACTTTTGTTTATCGTGGAAGGTTTTAATTTCATCTTCCATCCTGAAGCTTAATTTCGCTGGATACACAATTCTTGGTTGGAACCCATTTTCTTTCAGTGTTTGAAATATGTTATTCCAGGATCTTCTAGCTTTCAGAGTCTGTGTTGAAAGATCAGCTGTTATCCTGATTGGCTTACCCCTAAATGTAATCTGCTTCCTTTCTCTTGTAGCTTTTAAAATTCTCTCCTTATTCTGTATGTTGGGCATCTTCATTATAATGTGTCTAGGTGTGGATCTCTTATGATTTTGCACATTCGGCGTCCTGTAGGCTTCTAGGATTTGGGATTCTGTCTCATTCTTCAAGTCTGGGAAGTTTTCTCGTATTATTTCATTGAATAGACTGCTCATTCCTTTGGTTTGGAGCTCTGTACCTTCCTGTATCCCAATGACTCTTAAGTTTGGTCTCTTAATGTTATCCCATATTTCTTGGATGTTCTGCTCATGGTTTCTTAACAGTCTTGCTGAGCTGTCTATGTTCTTTTCCAGTTGAAATACTTTGTCTTCATTGTCTGATGTTCTATCTTCTAAGTGTTCTACTCTGCTGGTAGTATTCTCCATTGAGTTTTTAAGTTGGTTTATTGCTTCCTGCATTTCTAGGATTTCTGTTTGTTTGTTTTTTATAACCTCTATCTCCCTGTATAGTTGATCCTTTGCTTCCTGGATTTGTTTGCGTAATTCATTGTCGAAGTGATCTTTCATTGTCTGATTTTGCTGTTTAATGTCTTCCTTGATACTCCAGATCATCTGAAGCATGTATATCCTGAATTCTTTATCTGACATTCCATCTGCTGCAGCTGTTACCTCTTCTAAAGTTGCGTTGACCTGCATTGCTTGTGGTCCTTTCTTTCCTTGTCTTTTCATACTGCTTGCGTATCTTTCCTGCAGGTGCGGGCGGCGGCTCTGCTCTCTCCTTATTCCAATTGGGGTGTCGTGGCTACCACGCCGGCAGGTCACTGGGCCTGTTCTGGGCGCTGGCGGCGGCTCTGTTCTGCCCCTACTCCAATTGGGGTGACGAGTGTACCACGCCGGCAGGCCACCGGGCCTGATCCGCCGGTCGGTTGCAGGTTTGCCTACCCTGCAGGCGCGGGCGGCGGCTCTACTCTGCCCCTACTCCAAATGGGGTGACGTGTCTGTCGTACCGGCAGGCCACTGGGCCTGTCCCGCTGGTCGGTCGCAGATCTGCCCACCTTTCGGGCACGGGTGGAGGCTCTGCTCTGCCCCTACTCCAATTGGGGTGTCGTGACTACCCCGCCTGCAGGACGCTGGGCCTGTTCCTGGCACGGGCGGCGACTCTGCTCTGCCCCTACTCCAATTAGGGTGGTGTGTGTACCACGCCGGCAGGCTCCTGGGCCTGATCCGCCGGTCTGTTGCAGGTCTGCCTACCTTGGAGGCGCGGGCGGCGGATCTGCCCTGCCCCTCCTACCACGCCTGCGGACCCCTGGGCCTGATCTGCAGGTTGGTCACAGGTCTGCTCACCCTGCGGGCACGGGTGGCGGTTCCGCTCCGCCCCCACTCCAATTGGGGTCACGTGACCACCACACCGGCAGGGCCTGATCCGGGCGTGGGAGAAGGATCTGCTCTGCCCCTACTCCAGTTGGGGTGACGTGTGTACCACACTGGCAGGCCACTGGGCCTGACCCGCCAGGCTGTCACAGGTCTGTTTACCTTGCAAGCGCGAACGGCGGCTCTGCCCTGCCCCTCCTACCACGCCCATGTACCACTGGGTCGTGGGTCTGCCCACCTTGCGGGTGCGGGTGGCGGCTCCGCTCCGCCCCCTCTCCAATTGGGGTCACGCGGTCACCACGCTGGCGAGCCGCTGGGCCTGCTCCGGGCGCTGGTGGCTGCCCGGCTCCTCCCCTCTGGCTCGACGACAAATTGAGGAGACTCGGGTGTCTGTGCCTCACCCCCCCTACCAGGAGACCAACTGTTTCTGTCGCCGCTGGTATTGATGAAGTTCTCTCCTCCGCCGCTTTCTGATGACATCAGATCTCTGCCATGTTGGTATCCTATGCGAATGGCAGCATTTCGTTCCCCTTGCCGGGCAACCAAAGCAACGGGTGAGTCCTGACCGGCCCTCAGCAGGACCCGGACCGAGAAGCAGTTTCCGCGGGCTCCTAGCCCCGGGCCAGGGAAGTTCCGGGAGCCGGAACTCGGCCGCTCCGTGCTCGGTGTAAGCTCCTATAAGTGTAGGCTCCAAGAAGCAGTCCCCGCGGGCTCAGTTCCGGGAGCCGGAATTCGGCCGCTTAGTGCTTGGTGTATGCTCTGATAGGAGCAGGGTCCAAGAAGCAGCCTCCGCAGGCTCCGCAGCCCTGGGCCAGGGCGGTTCCGGGACGGTTCCGGGAGCTGGAACTCGGCCGCCCCGCGCTCGGTGTTCGCTCTGATAAGATCAGGTTCTAAGAAGCACCCAGGCACTGAACCCTAGCAATCTGTTTGCAAGCCGCAGGCGAATTGCAGCCTGAAATTACCTGTTCTATGGCTGAATGAGCTGCGGTCAGTCGAAAACAGGGATGGTGACGTCAGCTTTCCAACATGGTGGCTGCTGGCCTCCTCTGTGGTCTGACCGGTGTGGAGAACCGAGATGGACCGCTTCCTTCCCCCGTCTCGAACTCAGAATTCATCCCTGAGTACGGTGCTTGCACGGCTGGCAGAAACTGCAGCGCTGTATCCCTGCGTCGCTATCTCCTCGTTTCCCAGCGTGCGCTGCAGACTCTAGCCGCGGGGCGGTTTGCTGAATAAGCAGTATTACCCTCCGTGCGACAAACCTCTCGGGTTTGAGTCCCCGTAGCCGATCCTCGTGCGATGGAAATCCTTCCTCCAGGTTCCGGAGCACCCCACTATTGCTGGAAATTCCTAACAAGATAGCCTTTAGCCGTCCTGACTTGTCATACTCCCACACAGTGAAGCAGCACACGGGGGCAATGCACTCCCCTCGCCGCCATCTTCCTTCCGACAATTAGAAACAATTTAAATGTTGACTATTAATTTAGCTATACTATCTAGAAATACTTTAATAATAACCCATTTTAATTAAAAATACTATCATGATCTTAATATAACAGTTGAATTCTATCATTTAATAATGATCAGTTAAGAAATCACATTTTCTTCATAATTCTAATGAAGGCATATTCTAGATTAGTATATTATTTAAACATGTAAACTTCAAATTGACAACATCTGTTACTTTAATGCAAGATGATATGGCACTGATTGTAAGATCAAGGTTATAGAATTTGACACAGATTCTTTATGCATTAAAAAATAGTAATGATTAATTCAAGGCTGCAACTGACTGCATTTTGATGCCCTTTGAACTTTGAAATGAAAAGATCTGTAGTATCCTTTTAATTGGTGCACAAAAGTAATGCAGAAATGAATAATAGAAATACAGTGTACTTAAAAAATAAAAATGCTACATGTTTTAATACACTTAGCATTGATGACCATGAAGTAAAATATTTTATTTAAGTGGTCATTGAGATTTAAAACATTACTAATTCACTGAATGTTAATGCTATACAATATTAGAATTGTTTTATTTTGAACTGAGATATGTGTTCATTGAACAAGCTATTTGAAAGATAAATTATATGTTAGATGATAAAAAAATACATATAAGCGGAAATTTATTTAAAATCATTTTACCTATAGGTATCTGATCATTCCTTCAAACGTATTAAAAATGATTTTTAAAGGTTAGTTCAAAAGAAAACAGTAACAAGTGAGGAATTTTACTCAGTGAAATTAGTACTAATTTAGTGTTGTCAGTTTTTGAGAGACAGTTCAACATGCATTTTTTTTGTTTAGCACATTATAAACATGATCACATTTCATTACCAGGAGATAAAAAATGCACTGAACATATTCTTATTTACTTCAAGTGGGTGTAAAAAATGTGAAGAGGAAAACTGCAACAAAAATAGAAAATCATTAAGATAATGTACAGAAATCAAGTTTCGTTTCTTCAGTACAAATTCATTAATCTATTTAAGAGTACCTCTTGCCTGCATCCCGTGCAGGTGATGGAAATGGGGCTTCCCTGGGTGGAATGGGCTGGCTGAGAAATAAAAGCTAAGAAAAATAGAACAATGGGAAAAAACACAGGACACAAAAAGTAGTTTCAAAAGTAGGGCAGGATGGGCAAGCCAATCAGACAGATCAAGCTTCTATACTCTGGCAAAATGGAGCCCACACTTGCTTTATTTATATTGAAGAACATCAAAGGCAGGGATAAGGTTTCAAGGGCTGAGTTTTTCATCATGGTGTCTAGCAATCAGCAGGCTGACTGATATTTTGGCAGGTCACACCCATCTCAGGTGCTGTGTGGGATCTCTGGTGTAGCTTGAGGGGGGAGATCACCTGCATCAGGTGGTCAATCCCTGTGGTAGGTACCACAGGAAATTCCCAATGCCAGATTTATCCCATTATTAGGCTACTGTGAGCAACTTAGTCGTCTCATGACAAATACCCTGGAACAATATTCAATGTTTATTTGTATTTCTGAAATATCTTTAAAATTATTTCCAAAAGCTTTAAAAACAGCAGGAAATTTTTATGTTAACAATAATCAACAAGACAGAAACTCTGGAATTTTCTAAAATCCTCAGTTTTTAATAGAATTTCATAAAAATATCAAAATATCTTTCAGTAACATTAGACTTATGAGTAAATTGTAAAGAAAAATTGTCCAATACTGCATTGAATATTATTAACTTTATGAATAGTTTCCATCATCTGTGAAATGCCTTCAGATAAGACTCTAACCTGGTTTCTACCCACAGAGAAAATAAGAATAATGATATTTGTTTCTTATCAGACAAAATTGTTCCAAGGATTCATGGGCTACTTTTAATAAAGGTGTTAATGGCCTTAGGACAAAAGAGTTGTGTCATTTAGAACTATAAAAAAAATTAGTTCAAAACCAAACTATGAATCTTCACTTGTTCTGAATTTAAAAATTAATCTCAAAAGAAAAGAGTTTTACATAGAACTTTGTTTCTTGGATAAAATGTCATGAACTTGGCAAAAGATTTAGCCTTTTAAGAAAGGATCTGTAACTGAATAAATTTTCAGAATCAAAACTTTTGGAATTGTCTCTAGGTATTTTGAATAATATAATGTTGTCTGTATCCCAGTGTTTGAATTTTTGGCCACCACAAAGATAGAGGATGACATTAGTGGTAAGGAAGGTACGGTTATCTCCTATAAGGTTTTGCATTCTACTTCCTTCTTTGAATTTAACCTTGCTCAGAAATATTGACTACATGTTTCTAACAAAGCCCTTGATGAACTTTAAAAGTATGGATCACAGATACTGAATACGTGGGTACAGGTAAAAATGTAGGAAGCAAGAGAAAAGAAGGTATATATTACATGTTGCAATTATACTTTGACACATTTAATCTAATTACAAAAAATCTTAAAAGGAATTATTGGCTTTTTCTTTGAAGAAACTTAATCAAATCACTATTAAATAAAGTTTTGAGAGTTACATAGGTACTGATAAAGTTGTTATTCACTTAGAGGGCACCTGACTCCAAATTACTTTTACTTTTGAAATACCAACTAGGAAATATTTAATGTTTAAAATAAGAATGTTTCATTAGTAATTGAATCAAGTTAACTTGACTACTAGAGTCAAAATATTTAATTTAATACAAATAATAAATATATATGTATATGTGTGCGTATATACATATGTGTGTATCCACTTTCTACTTTCCTAGGGTTAATAAGCTAACTCTTTCTGCCTAACGTATTACTGAGACAGACCTCTTTGTTCCACATCCTTGAAAATGAAATCTTCTTGCTTTATCACAAGAAGAAAACATCACAACTTTATTATTTGCCTTGTCTTCCTGAATCACATAAAATGAAGCTCCATGCCTGGCTAAATGAGCTAAGCTTTATATGACTTTAAAGTGTATATGTGTTCAAATACTGATAAAAACATAAAGAACATGTGAAAATACATGTGTAATTTTTATATACTTTGAAAAAATATAAGTGCCATTACTTCTGTATTTGTTACTAAAAGAATCATGCTATTATGTTGCTGTAAAAATAATAATAAAAGCTTATGCTTATGCTAACATACTCTCACAATTATAATGTTTGGGGCAGGACGTTTACATTGTTGATGCCTGTGGAATAGTGACCCATGTGTATTTACAGGTGAGTTTTTCATTATTAGGCATTCCTGGCTTCCCAGATACAAATGCTGGGATAATGGAACACATGAGGGAAAAAAATTCTGGATGGAGATTTTCTCTGCCTATCAACATTATACCTGTGATTACTGCTCATTTGCCTGGGGTACAGATGAATATAACATTTCTTATATTAAGCCAAAGATTAAATTATACTACCAAATATCCATTGTCAGGTAAGTTAAACTTAGTTTTTCACATGAACAGAGTGTCTCTCCTAAAGTAGAACATTTTCTGCAAAGTAACAATTAGATAATCAATTTCAATTCTATCTTGATTTCATATGATTTCAATCTTTTATAGATGGACCATAAAGTAAAAGAGAAGGGGGAAAAAAGATGTTTTGGATCAAACAACCAGTCAACTGTAGAAAGAGTGAGTGAGAACACAACATAAAAATCACCTAGTTCAATACCTAATTTTACCTACTAGAAAAATCATGCCAAACAGTGGGGATGCCCATCTTCACATAGTCAATTGTCTAGTTAACAGCCATACCAAAATTACAATAAAATGATCTTGATTTCTGTTCTAGTGCTTTTCCACATATTATAATTAACTTTAGACCAATATTGTCATTAGACATGGAAATAATTTTAAGATTTCAAGGAAATAAGAAAAATTGTGTCCTTTACTTTTTTTACATAATTAAAATAAGATGAAACATAACTTTTAAAAATCCATGGAAAATGTAAGGTTTATTTTTAAACGTACTCAAATATGAAACATGAGCAAAAAAAAATCATGTATGTTTGATATGCCAGTAAAATGGAAAAAGTTAGAAACCACTCCCCAAAATAAAATCAACAAATGTATATTTTTTGAGTTGGTTTAATTTGTTCTTTTTAGATATATATGACAGTAGAGTGTATTTTGACATATTTTACATAGTATCCCATTCTTGTGGTTGTTCATCATATGGAGTTTCACTGGTCATATAATCATGTATGAATATAGGAAGTTGAAGTATATTTCATCAAAGTAAATACATATTTAATTCCTTTTTGAATAAAATAGGTTTGTTTTTAATTAATGAAATATGTGTGAAGAAAAAATAAGTTTTTTCAATTGTGTAAGACTTTCTCCTGCATCCATGTTTTTGGACTGTGGCAGGTTCCTCTCTTGCACTGAACTTCAGCCTGGCAGTCATTATAAGATTTAACACTTTATGTTAGTCTCACATATCGCAGATGGCCATGTCTGTGATCGGGACAATTCATCTTTTTCCCCCAACTCTACTTGTGTCCCCAAACTTTATTTGTAAGAGATAAAATGTTTTTCTAGAAGCAAAGAAAAATTATGTTGTTTCTCCTTACTATAATAATGCTGATTATCAGCCCATGGGTATATGTTTCAAGGCAAAGTATATCACCAAGAATAGACAATCACATTTGACAATGATAAGTTGGTCAATTCATCAAGAGGATGGACTATGCTGATTGTTTTTCTTTATCTACTTAGTTTCCATGACCTGCTAAGGTTGTTCAAATACTTTACAATACATATTTCTATAATATTGATGAAGTACATACATCATCAAGACTGTAACAAATTTGAACAGTACTACTAAATTCGACCTAAGTGTCATTTATGAAACACTACAACAACCAAAGATTATATGGTTTCCAAGAGCACAGAGAACAGCTACCAAGAAAAATAGGACTGTGGATCACAAAGCAGATCACAATAAAGTTTAGTGATGTAAATCATGCAAAGCATGTCCTTTGACACAACAAATTATGTTAAAAATTGATATCAGAGAACTATTTGGACAACCTTAACAGGTCATGGAAACTAAGTACATATAAAGAGAAAAAGATGTATAAAAAGTTATTAGAAAGTCTTGAACTTAATGAAAATGAAAGCAATATATTAAAATCTGTGGGATGCAGCTAAAGTAATACTTAAAAGAAAACTTATAGCACTGATCACCTCTAAGAAAAAACTAAAGAATGATGTAAAATCAGCAATCACAGCTTATATCATTTTGAAGAAAATCAATAAAGTAGATAAACCTCTACACTGAAAGGGGAAGGAAATAGGTAGAAATAAGCAACATCAGAAGCAAGAGAGATATCATATCTATGAATATGATCAATATGAAAAACATGATAAGAAAATAATAGTCAATTTTACATAAATTAACTTGATGTCTTAGATAAAATACACAAATTGAGGGCTGAGGTTACAGCTCAGTTGCTAAAGTGTTTGCCTTGCATGCACAAAGCCCTGGGTTTAATCCCCAGCACCACCACCAAAAAAAAAAAAAAAAAAAAAGATTGAAAGATAAAATTTTCAAATTCCTTTCAAGAAAAAATAGATAACATTTTTGAATTGACATGATAACTTATGGTATTTGATCTTATCATACAATATGGACCAAAAGAAAAAAATAAAACAGGAATAAAGGAAAAAGAAAAAAATAAAGGGACTTAAGGAAACTTTTAAAGTTGGAATACATTATTACCTTGATTGTGAGAATGGTCTCAGAGGTGTATACCTATGGTCAAATTCATCAAATTAATCATTGTATGTATGTCAATCATGTACAGCGTTATTTTAAGGTTTGCTTATCAATTAATTCAATAACATAAGTAAGTATAGGAGATGATGTTGAACATCATTACTCATGAGAGAAATACAAAATAAAAGCATAAAAATAAATTACTGCATTCTTAATATTAAAAATATTAGTCATGACAAATACTGGGAAGGATGTAGAGAGGCTGGAATTTCAGAGACTGTTAGAGAGTACATAAAATGATTTAATCACTTTGGAAAACAATTTGGTAGCTTATAAAAACCTAATGGTCCATTTTCCATAAGTTTGAGTTCTTTTGAATATTTCCCCAAAAGAAATGAACCCATATGTATCCATAGAGTTGTTTGTAAAAATTATAACAGCTTTATTTTTAGTAGCCAAAAATCTGAAGCAACAAAATGCCAATCCACAGGAGAATGGATTGAAAAAAAGAAATGTGTATCTAAATACTAGGATACTAATGCAGTAATTTAAAGAGTAAACTATTGATAAACCAGCAACATGAATGAATATTAAAATAACTATGCAAAGTGAAAGAACTCTGAGACATAGTATGTGCTACTTGATTCCATTTGTTTAAAGTCTGGACAATGCAAAGTAATTTTTAGTCGTGGAAAGAATATAAATGTTCGATAGAAGTCAGAAGCAGCGGGGAGGAACTGATGGATATGCTCATTAGCTTGAGTGTGGCAATAGTTTCATGTGTATGTACATTTGTCAAGACATATCAAATTTGTCACCTTAAATGCAAGCTGGTTATTGTAAGCCCATTATTTCTCAATAAGCTGTTTAAAAACTTTTTATATTCTTCAAAAACGATTGTATTACTCAACAAAAAATGCTTTAAGTTCAGATTTCATTTTTATCTATTACAAGGCTTATTTAAATTTGTTCTTTATCTTTTTTAAAAAATATTTATTTCTTAGTTTTTGGCGGACACAACATCTTTGTTTGTATGTGGTGCTGAGGATCCAACCGGGCCGCACCCATGCCAGGCGAGCACGCTACCGCTTGAGCCACATCCCCAGCCCTGTTCTTTATCTTTAAAATATTGTAGTTAAGAAAAAAATCTAGGCTGTCTGGCTACATATATCTCTCTTTGTCTTTCTCTCATTCTCTCTCCGTATAAACTTATAATAGTTTGTAGCTTATGGTAGATGTTTATAAAATCCAGCTAATGTTACTAATATCAAAAGACTTTATTTTCCTATCATTTTGTTTATTGAAATTTCATTGGATATCTAAATAGTTAAATTAGACATTATATTATACTAACCTTTCCATAACCTCTTATACTTCTCATTTTGAAAAGCAATCATGAATATTTGGAAATATGTTTTAAAAGTGTTAGAAACTAATTTATAATAGATTTGAAATGAATTAATGACTAAGGTCTAACATTCAATATTTTCTTCATGAAGACAGAGTCACTCATGGCTAAACATTGTTCTATGCCAGACAAATGTAATTTAAACTGTTAAGACACAAAATAAAATGTGAGGATTGCTTTAAAATGGATATGCAATTAATAAAATTTAAATATTTAAATATTTAGTAAAATGAAAGTATTGTTTATATTTATTTATGTCTTTGGCATTTTGAAAGAACATTTTTAAATTTTTAAAATTAAACATTTTTAAATTAATAATTAAACAATGACAATAGAACCATCATGGTAATAGCTAATGATTATATATCAGTTACCAGGTGACAAATATTAATTTATATTTTTTAGCCACACATGGTAACACAGTGATTCAGGAAGCTAAGGTGGGAGGATGGCAAGTTTAGGGAAACATGGAAATATTAGCAAGTAGATATATGTGAGAATGGTTTATCAAATCCTACCCCTGAGAGCCTCAGCAATTAAGCAAGGCTCTAAGCAATGTAAGGAGACCTTATCCCAAAACAAAAGATTAAAAAGGGATGGGGATATCACTTAGTGGTAAAACATGCCTGGGTTCAACTCCTTGTACAAAAAAAAAAAAAAAAAAATTAAAAAATCTTCATATATATGTACTAATTTAATGCTTGTAATAATCCAGAAAGTGAGATATATTATTATTCTCATGATAATAATGCAAATGAATCTGTTGAGATATAGGGAGATTTAATAATTTGCTTAAGATCTCACACCTACATAAGGAGCAGGGGTAGGATTTGATAAACCATTCTCACATGCATCTACTTGCTAATATTTCCTTGTTTCTTTTGTATGCAAAATATGATATATTTATCTACACATATATTTATCTATTCATCATCATTATCTTAGTATTTTTCAACTTTTCACACATTTAATATTTCAAAATTTAAAGTTCAATAACTGGACAATATTCTTGCCAGCATATGAACATGTGTATTTATTATGCCCTTATGTAGTGCTTCACAATATTTGGCCATAGCAGTAAAATTGTACAGTATACAGATAAATAGTGGCATTATTTTGGCAAAGATGGCATTGGATATTGTACAAGCTAACTCCTTTGGTTGTATTTTATGATGTTGATAGTAACCAACACAGGCCATGGTTAAATCTGAAATTTTAAATAAATAAAATTGAAGTTCTACCCAAGTTGAAGCTTAAATATATTCAGAATTTGCAATCATATCAGTGCTATATGCAGTCACTTCCTGTCACTTGCATAAGTATTTAGTTGTTCAGCTATGTTAAAATAATTTTTTGTTCATTTTGTGGTTTTCTTAAATCTCCTCTTTCTTTAATAAAACTCAAACTGAGGAAATCCATTTGAGCTCCACATGTCTAGAGAAAATAGCTATAGAACAATATATGTTGTGAGGTGGGAATATTTTATGTATCAGGTCTGTATAAATTATTTGACCATGAATATTTCAATAAATAGTAATACATGAAAAAAGAAAAGGCAAGTGTAATCTATCTCCAGCTCTTTGTCTGGCTTCTATTTCTGGTAATAATAATAATAATAATAATAATAATAATAACAACTTAAGCAAGACAATTACAATAAAAAAGTTGACCTAATAAGTTTCAAAAATGTATTGCTTTTGAAACAAATTTTAAATAAAGATTCATAATCAAGATGCCTTTAGTATTTTGATTCCCACACTGGCATCCTGATAGGAAACAATGAATTAAAGCTCACTATGATGTAGTTTAAATTTCCAGGGAAACAGGATCCTTGATCACTCAGAAACTTGTAAGTTTTTGTACTTAACTACTTAATAAACAGAACTGAATTCTTAGCCATTTCTTTTGGATCAGGGACACTTGAAAAAAATTACTTGCTGCCCGCACTGGACTAAAGTGAACTAAAGTCACTTTTGTGAATTTTGGGTGACACAAAATACCACACAGATGCAAAATGCCTTTTATATGAGCTTCAGGACAGTTTCTCTGTCTCCCAGTCTCAGGCTCCCCAAAGGGGAGAAGGTCAGGAGAGGCTGAAGAGAGACAGGGCAAGCACTTTCAGAAGAGGACTTTTATTTGGGGAATGCTGTTTCTTAGAACATTCTATCCAAAAAAGGGCAGAGGGTTAGGATTACAAAGGAACAGGTGAGTATAACTCAATCCCAGAGGGTGCTGCCCATACCTGTAGCCAGCCCTTGTTATCTGAGCTGGGGTAATGCCCAAGTTACTGGGGAAGGCAGTAATTGTTCAAGGCCCCGGGGCATCAGGACTGAAAGGTGTGTTCTTCCAGGGCAGCTCCTCACAATTACTAAAATGATAGACACTGAAGAAATACAAGGTCTCACTTTTAGACCCTTCCTTGTATTAATGTATTGGCATTTTGGCCATTAGGATGTAAAAAAGGCTAATTTGCTTTTAGAATGTTGAGCCAGAATCCAGCATGTGAACAGTGAAAACTACTCTAAAGGTAACAAGCATTTTAACATGTCATCCCAATCATCACGCTCTATTTCCCAAGCAGGTCTACATCATTAGAGAAAAAGAAAAAAGAAATTAATTGGTTCTCTCTAGAGACCGTTTACTTATTGTCAACAAAGGGTAAAAATCAGAAATTATTTTTTATACATTTCGCTTGTGCATGGTATTTCTTAAAAACCCTCCTCCAATAGGTTCCCCTATCCTCCTAAGCAAATCTCTTTTCATATTTTGTGTGTATGTTTGTTTTTCCAATATTTTCCTGCCATGCATCTATCCAGAGTTTCAGTGTGAATTAATAGCTCTTCTTTCAAAAAGAAAATATTCCTTACAAGATGTATTTTCATATTCAGCACAAGAGAAATAAACACAACTCTGTGTGCAGAGCATAGAAAGTAGAGTAATATACCCTGTCAATGAAATTTAAAAATCATCATGCTATTAGATCCATCTCTAATTACAAAGATTTCTTTGGAGGACCTAATGTTTCTTAAAGAACTATCATCTCTTCTTGCTCTTTCAATAAATCTCAGACATATCTTTAGCTGCATATAATTATGCCACTTCTTAAAGTGTGTGAAACAGAATCTAGATGAGTGAAGACTCTCAGAGCCTAATGATGTAAGAGCCCAGTGCTAGGAGTGTCCCCAGTTGGAAGTACCATGACAACCTCCATCCTTTAGTGCTGAAATTCAGCTTTTTGAGAGTAGATACTTTTCAGTTCCATGGGGTGAAACTCAATTTGTATCACTGGCTGCTGTGCTATGAAGGAGAATTTCAATGCCCTATTGAGTATTGCCTTTTTGTTAGTTTGACTGCATGTTTGTAGAATAATCTTTACACTGACATAATGACATATGCCAGACGATCTCCTGAACTGAACTTTTTGCTTCCCACTGGAAATGGTAAGATTGGGAGAAAAAATAATTAGTGTAAAACAAATGAATACACAGCCTTTGGAATCAAGGATACACAGGGCTCATTATTGAAGCATATGAAACTGTATCCAGCAAGACACTTAAAAGTCCCTTAGTAAAACTGCAGAAGATCATTCTGGTGTCCAGTGAGAATATAAATAACTAAAGAAACACTTGAAAATAAACAGTTCTAGGAAAGATGGACAAATTCTGAGTGTTGAGCTAATTTTAAATATTATGATCTTAGGAATGTAAGAGAAGGTTAATATATTAGGACAAATTTTGATGACCAGAAATGAAAAGAAAAATATTCAGATTAAAAATCTGAGATCCATTTTATTTCATCATTATCAGATATCTCTTTTTAAAAATATAAAGCAAAGCCTTTGCTCTATGAAGAGTTTTTAATTCAATTGTATTTAGTTTTTTTAAAAAAATCTATATAGGCTCTCATTTTTATTTTATTTATTGGCTATCTGACATCCTTAAATTCTATTTTTGTTTTTATTTTTCATTGGTGTTCCCCACTGACAGCTACATTTTCTTAACCAAATATTAGAATATGTGTATTCAAATTGGAGAACTTGGTCCATTTAAATTTATTGTCATAATTGATACTTTTTACTTTATTATCCTCATTTTCTATTATCTTCTATTTCCTTTAGTATTGTAGTTAGTTCTTCTTATATTCTAGTCATCCCTCTTGGTGGTTTAAGAAAACTATTAAATATAAATTGTCTACAAGTACCAAGGAATGAAAAAAAAAAACTTCTGGTTATTTTTATCTTTAAGGTTTTATTATTGGAAGCAAGAAAAGTGTTTAAATTTAGTTTACCAATAATCTCTAGTCTTTCCAATCCCACTCCTCTAAAATGTATTCTAGTTTTAGGGAGTATATTTGATAGTATAAATATTAATTTAAATTTATCTTCCAAAATATTTTTTCCTTTTCTCTTTGGTTTTAAATTCTAATAATAACAGGCACTATTATTTACTCCTTGAGTCCTGGATTCCCATTAATTTCTTAGTCATGTTTGCCTGAGTGTAAATCCTGCCTTATTGATGAGATCCCCTGCAGAAAATGACAGTTCCTAGGAAGCTAACTGCACTTTGGCACATTTCTTAGTCCAGAAAGTATCCCCAGGGAATAAAAAATTTTTTAGTAATATAAGAATTATATTTCTAATTATGAGAACTTTTTATTTATTCTGCCTAAATTTGGTAAACAATTTTTTCACCTTTGAATTTTCTACATCTTTGTTCTCTATATCCACCTCTCTCTCTTCCTCCCTTCTTGCTTCTCTTTTCTCTCTCCTTTGCCTCACCGGTTCCACACCTCCCAGTCTGTTTTAGCTGTATAGTTTCTCAAATTCTCAATATCTTCCTTATTTCTGTCATCTCTATATTCACCTTTGCCTCTGTTTCAACTTTTTATTTCTCTGCTATCATCTTCTAGAGACCATTACAATTTTATCTTAAATTCTCAAGTAATCTAACAGGTGTTTGTGTGCATGTGTACAAATGCACACAAATAATACTGGAATATATATATATATATTACATAGGAAGGAAGATCCTTGTAAAGGTTGAGCTTTCTGACTTTCTCCAGTCTTGCTGTTTTGCTAAGAGAGTGAGGTAGCTGGAAGCACGTAACATTGATCACTACTCTCAGTGATAATAGTTACTTCTGCCTTCTCAGAACAAAACCTCAAAATCATCTGGATGGGACTACACTTTACTTTCTACCTGACACTTTACAAATTTCCATGTAATACACATACTATGAAGGAATTTTTTTTGTATCTTCCTGTTCTCTCAGGTTATCTGACTTAAACAGGGAGTTGAATTTCCTTCTTTAAATAGGTTACACACTAGTTTTAAAAATCACACACTTATGCCAAATACATATTCCCTCCACCATGCTTTCTGGAAAGTCTGCTCATCTTCCTTGAAGGTCAAGAGTAGGGAATAAATTAGAAATATTTCCTTCTATATTTTTTACATACAATCAAGACTGCACTTTTATAGTATTAAATGCAGATGATAGAAAACTAATTTTTCTTTCAATAAATGATGTTTTTCTGAGAATTAAGTTTAGAAATTTAGTTAATAATGTATATTCTTTGCTATTTGATAAAACAGAAAAGCTAAGAATATGGATGAGCAAGCCAAGAAAGTGTTCCTCATTTTCCTGATTCAATTAAAAAGAAACCTAATCTAGTGTCTTTGCTAACCTCTTCATCAAGGCACTGTGGTACAGTAAAGAGCACAGAATTCCGAATTGAAGAGACTAGGGTATTAGACTTGCCTCTGAATGTATTTGACAGATGGTTTTGTGTCAGTGCCTAGTCTCTGTGATCTTTAATGTAGTTTTGGTCTCTCTCATAGAATTGTTAAATTTTTTATACTAGAAAATGCATGTAACTACTTAGCAGAAATATTGACAATTAATCTTAGCTATTATTTTGTGTTACTAATTTTGTGATGTTCTGCATCTTTATGTGTATTTTAATGGAGAATTTGAAGAACATAAGCATGCCTAGTGGATTGCTATTTTTGGATACTAATTAGAAGTTATGCATAATTACATGATTTTATTTATACCAATGTGAAAAGGCTGCATCATAGTTAAAACACAACAATTTTATAGCAGACCAAATTAATTTAGTAAAGTATTAGTATAATTTGAACTGAATTTTCTCCTTAAAGTGGGGAGTGGAGTGAAGAAATGTAATATTTTTCTAATATAGATATTTCAAATTTAAAAGCCCTGAAGTTACCACTAATACCAATAATGTCATAAGCTTTACATTTTATAAATAAATATTTACACTTGTATTATAATTAAGTTTTTAATAGTGAATTAATAAGAGAAAATAAATATAGGAGTTTTAAAAAAAGATTTAAAAAGTCATGACCACATTTCATCTCCACAATTATGAATTGTATGTACATGAGTGTGTGTATGTGTGCTGCAATATATATGTAGGTGACAAACACATCTATTGTTACAGGGAAGGAAGATTGAGAAAGAGTGCATGGCAGAAGTCCAAAAATTTTTAGGTTTTGAAATTGAGGAAAACTGAGAGAAATTTGTTAAAATATACATTGTTTACTAAGAGAAAAGTGTCAGTAAGTGATCCAATCCAAATACAGCTCTCAGTGCTTCAAGGCTTTGTGGATACAATTAATGTGAAGACAAGGATGTGAAATCATGTTCTGTACACATTATATTTGTGAAGACTTTGTTTTGCAATTGGATTATTCAGCATGATTATTACAGTATTCTGATATATTTGCTAGAATTGACATAGGAATGGATTATAATGGAATTAGTTTCTTCTAAGCCTTATGGTTGAAATTCTAGTAGCTGTCACAAGTTATATACTGTGCTTTTTTAGACTGTTGTCAGAGAAGCCATGTAAGTTGCATTTTTGTCAAAATCAGTGATAATACTATATTAAAAATTCAAACAAGTTATTTTTTTTTACTGAAAGTTAACTTTTCAAATGACTTTAATATGCACATGCATGTGTCTCCATATATACTCACATATGGATGTGCATAATACTATACACTAGATTATATCTAAGTAATAAGAAAATATAAAGCAATATGGTATAGTATCATTTCATCTTTTTCCCCAACTACCTAGACCTAGAGTATATTTTCCTAATTTATCTTGTGATTTTATGATATCCAATTATCTGTGATACACCTCCAGTTTGGTTTGAACATATTTCCAGTAAGTCACAGTCATAAAATTATTTTTAAATGCTTGAACTTATCTATATCTTATGAAAATTGATGCCAAACCCTCATTTACTTCAAGTAACGCACAATTACCTTCTGGATTTTAAGCAATTTTTCACTTTTTATTAGAAAACACTAAAATTAAGGAGTCGGTTACTAATTTAGGTATCTGTGTGTCTCATCATCAAATTAATGGCATCAATTGCTCTAAAATGATGATAAACTATTATTCTGGTGGCATAAATCATATGGGGGGACAACAGCTCTAGATTAAAGGAATAATGATTTATTATGACTTGGGAGAAAAAAGAAAGCAGTATTGAAATTCTGGAAGGAAAAACTGCAGGACTGTGAACAGACACCAAGCTAGATTGGTGTGGCTTCTAAAATTGTTTCTCCATGAAGATTATGGATAACAATAGCTATCTCTTACAGATTGATTTCTGTATGTTATTCCTTTGAGTCTTTCAGCCAAGAAAGGAAATAGTTTACATTATAATTAATAAGGTGACAAATATGCATGAAAATAAAATTCCTTAACATCTTCCAGGGGAAAAATTACAGCTTACATGTTGATCACGAGGGTGCATTTTTCTATAACCTCAGTTCCCACTCACAGTCACAGGATGGATATAAACAAACACAGTATAGTACTTTATGTTAACAAGGATCAATAAGGCTGCCTCACATCTGGCTATTTTGTCATTATCCTAGTTGTGAAAGACCCATCTGTTTTCAAAATGCTAATTCCATAGCCCAACACTTGGGCAAGAAATCAAATGCGATGTGAACCAGAGAAAATCACTGGAGAGTATATGCATTACTCATCATGGTTCCTCACCCTTCTGTTATTCAGTAAAAAGATTTTATCCCAAAAATACAATTTCTAGGAAATCCCTCTGTTAGCCACATTTTCCTCACTGTGACAATATGCCTATTAAAAACAGCTTAAAAGAGAAAAGATTTATTTTGGCTCGTGGTTTCAGAGGCCTCAGTTCATGGTTCCTTGGGCCCACCACCTTGGGCCTGCCATGGGCAGACCATCATGAGCGGAGCTCGTGGTAGAGCAAACCTGCTCACCTCAAGGGGGCCAGGAAGTGAGAGAGACAGGAAGGTGCTGGGGTACCAGTACTCACTTCAAGTGTCCACCCCAAGTGACCTAACTTGTCCACCTCTTAAAATTTCTGCCACCTTCCAACAGCACCACAGGCTTACAGCCAAGTTTTAGCTTATGTGCCTTTGGGGCCATTTAAGATCCAAATCATAATGTGCCTTAATTAAGAAGTACAAAAATTAAGTTACATAGCCAACAAATTAGTTTTAATGTTGATAGTGTCACTATTAAATGAAGTCAAACATTTAACCCAACAAGCACAGTGTGCCTCCTTTACCATTTCGTTGGTGCATTATAATGATTCAGAAAGAGGTGAAATGTTTATAATCAATGGATGAGGAAGTTTGTTTTCCAGTAGCAATTTTCCATCTTTTTATGTTTTGTTTTGTTTTGTTTTTTAATCATTATAGGAAAACAACAACTAAAAAGTAAGTTGTCAAGTTCCTCTGTTGTTCTTAAATGTTAAATTTAAAGCATAGGTCACTAAGGGGACACAGTACCTCTCCCTTTGTGACACACATAGTTAATATGGAAATAAAAAGAGCTCATCCATATTCCAGCCCTGTCATATTGGCTTTCAGTGTGCAAGAATGTTATAGGATTAAACTCAAGAAATATATAATTGGATTTATTCATATGCCCTCAGTTAAGTTTAGAGAAGATGCTGGACAGCTGTGTCATGTTAGTAGAAATGACACAGTTTGGAAATCCTGTCAAAGGGAAAAAGGAAACTAACTGATTATGAAAAAGACAGTTCTGTGATTAAGTTTTACCTTCTTACTGATTCCTTTGAGAGCAACTTAAAACACATGAACTTCAATCTAATAAACTCTAAACTTGGGATAATAATGAGGCTGATAATCCCTACCTTATTGGATTGTGAAAAATAATGAAGAATGTGCATATTAAGTGACTAATGTAGACTGTGCCCCTCCCAATTCAAAGCAATTCTTAATGTTGTAATTGTGTCTGGTTTTATTTTGTTAATGCTGGAAACACTTTGTAAATTCCAGATCGTTCTCTAGATGCGTGAAATTGTACATTTCATTTTTGAAAAATAATGATTATGTCTTCTGGTTTGTGTAAAAATCTCAATGCAAATGAGATTTTAATTTAAAAATCAATGTAAACAGATATGCTTGAATTTATTATTATTATTATTATTATTATTATTATTATTGTTATTATTATTATATATTTGAAATTAGTTGGCTAGTAAACTTAACACTGTGGATTCTGAAATTCAACATACCATTCACTCATTCATTCATTGACTCATTCATCAATGTGAAAGATAGTGTACAACGTCTACTTTAGATTGGAATTGATGCAGTTTCCTTGATTGCATAGATCATGCAATCCTAGTAAGGAAAAAAAATAATATGAAAGCAAATAACGATATAAATAATATAATGTCAAAAATAATTACTTGTTTATTTTAAAATTATTGTTATTGTTATTATTGAAGTCCTAGGAAATCAACCCCAGTGTCTTGCACATGCTAGGCAAGCACTGAGATATACACACTCCAGATCTAAACAATTTTTAAATTTGGTGAAAATAAAATAGAATGATGTAATATTAAAGTGGGAGAATAAATTGATGGGAGAAGATGACTTTGGATTGATAATCAAATATCTAAAAGGAACAAGTCATGCAACCTTAATTGAATATCTTCCCAGACAGAATGATCAGCAAGTTTATAGCTCCAACAAAATTAAAAGTTTAACGAACCATGGGAAGAGAAAGAAGTTGAACATGTTATAATGAGCAGAGAGAATGGTGAATGGAGATGAGCTCTAAACTAAAAGCAATAGTGTGTTCATGTGGGGTCCTGAAATTTATTATATGATGATTGGATTGTTCTCCATGTGTTATGAAAAGCCCTTAGGAAATATAGTGCAGTGGAGGATATCAGATATTTTATAGTTTTCAATTATGATTTAAGCATTCAGAATATACACTGTATAGAGAATGTATTAATAGAGACCTAGAGTAGGAGCTGGGATATCCAATTAATTGTCCATCACAGATTAAATAAGAAAGGCGTTAGTAAAAGTGGTAGTGAATTAATGAAGAAGCTAGCAAAGAAGTTTCAGTCCAGTTAAACAAGTTAATGTTGGCTTCTGTATTCTTTTAAAAATAAATATCATAAAAATGTAGAATATTTTTAGAAATTATGGATATCACATTTTCAAACTAGAAATGGGTACATTCATATTATCTATTAAAATTTAGTCATTTGAGTTAGATCTTAAAAGAAATGCATATTCTGATATTTCTATTAGAAACCAGTTCTGTGGCTCTGACACTAACTTCATCAGTAGCTATATGGAGTATGGCACTTAAGATAAGAGATAGACTCAAAGGTAATTAAAGTGGAGAATATTTTAGAAATCATATTCTTAGATTAGTTAATAGATAGTAGAAGAGAAGCTCAGAAAGCTAATGTGACTAGACCAACATCATATGACCCTTGATCCACAAAGAAGGACTTTGATCATCTGATTCCAAAATCAGAGTGTACACTAGAAACTGAAGTTCACATTCACCAGGTTTAAGCAACTGTCTCATCATAATGACAGTTTCCCTCTGTGAATTTAGGTTTTCACTTACTTGAAATGAAACAAAGCTTACTTTTTTACTCACTATGTTTGTTCTTCTAAAAGATGACAGAAACAAAGGTATGAGTTCATATAGTATATTAGGATCCCAGGATATACTGGAAGGAATGTGACTCAGGGAAGAGAAAGAAACCAGGGCTGGAGATGTGGCTCAAGCGGTAGCGCGCTCGCCTGGCATGCGTGCGGCCCGGTTGGATCCTCAGCACCACATACAAACAAAGATGTTCTGTCCGCCAAAACCTAAAAAATAAATATTAAAAAAAAATTTAAAAAAAAAAGAGAAAGAAACCAACAGGCTCCTGGCTTTGGTAAGCAAGTTTTCACTGTGGGCAACTGTTATGGTTCAGATGTGAGGTGTCCCCCAAAAGCTCCCATGTGAGATAGGGCAAGAAGGTTTAAAACAGAAATAATTGGCTTATAAGAGTCTTAACCCAATCAGTGATTTAATCCCCTCATAGGGATTAACTGAGTGGTAACTGAAGTGGGAGGGTGTGGCTGGAGGAGGTGGGAATTGGGGCGTGGCTTTGGGGGTCTATCTGTATCTGGCCAGTGGACTCTCTGCTTCCCTCTGCCACACTCTTCCACCATGTTGTTCCTATCTAATCTGGAGCCCTGAGGAATGGAGCCAGATATCTACGGATTGAGACCTCTGACACTGTGAGCCCTCAAATAAACTCTTCCTCCTCTACAGTTGTGCTGCTCAGAATATTTAGTCCCAGCAGTGAAAAAGCTGACTAAAACAGCAACTGAGGCTGGCTCTCTGGGAAACTATGGAAAACTATAAACAACATGCTGAGTAGTTTAGCTTTCTGAGGAACAAGGAAACTTGAGATACTAATCCTCCATCTCTCAAACATCAGCTGTCATTGACTTAAGCTTGCTTATTGCAAAATTTTATTTCTGGTATTTCCAGCCTGCCACCTAGGAAGAGGGATAAAACGGAGAGGTTACATCTTATGCAATAATATACTAAAGGTATGGACTGAAGAGATGAGAGCTGAGGGGATATGGACAGGACATTAGCAATCAGCTATTCAAACTGATCACTATGTTGCAAATAATTTTTTTAAGAATATCCATAACTTTTAGTCATTTTCATTTGGAAGCCTAACAAGGAATTTTAATACACTCTAGTTCCAAACATAGAAACAAACAATCCTATTCTCTAGTTTCTAGTTAACTAACTAGAGAAGTCATACAGTGTCTTAAAATGAAGTCACAATGAACATTGATTTCTTACATTTATTTTACATAAAAAATTTTCCCCTTAACTCAGGACTATAGTTATCACTAGGAAAGCCCAGTCATCTTTTTAGCTCCCTGGTATCTTTCTCTCTCTCTTTTTTCTTCTACTTGTACAATAATATTAATTTCCTTAATTCCTCAAATTCCCATTAAGAATCTAGCACTATCACTGTCTACTCCATGCTTCTATTTCTTAAGAACCATACTTTAAAAATCATGTTAAATCTCTTTTTTATTGTTATTTGCTCACAAAAATACTGGGCAAAAAATTAGCAATTAAAAACTATTGGTTTAGCAAAACTGAAGTTTATAAAGGAAGGGTTTTTGTATGGGAGTGGCTAATAATAATGATCACAAAGGACACTAGAGTTGCAAGTTCGTCCTGAGTTAATTTAAACCTGATATCATAGACCTACAAATTTTCCTAACTTCCTACATTGATAAACTCTCATCTGTTTCTCACTGATATGAGTTACTGTCTTCATGGTTTCCAGAGACTGGATGAAATAGTAATTGATTTTTGTGCTAATTGTTTACATAAAAGTAATGCTTTGGTGTCTTATTCATTGTTTTCTTAGCATGATCCATGTACTAGGTATGCTTTGTCCTGTCACCTGCCATCTGCCAGTGTAGACCTCTGGATTGCCCTGATGCTGAATTCCCTTAACTGTCTCTGCCCCACCTGATAGGGAAGAGGACTTTGGGATAATTCCCCCAACTTTGCCCTCTTTCAGCAAGAAGCAGCTTGGAGATGTTGTCATCCATTTTTCCACAGAAATGAAAAGTGGAAATTGACAGTGGGGAAATATAACTGTGGTCCACGTTATGTTTTGAATATAACCCTTGCTGCTCTGCCACTGCAACTGATTTTTTAAATGGATTTGTTTCTTTCTCTTCCACTCTCCCTGCTCCTCCCTAATCTTTCCCCCTCCCTAATCTCAGAGGAAACAGGATTACCTTTCTTCCCCACCATAGGAATGAAGTAATCCAGACTTCAGAGACCTGTACCAGAAGATCTCAGAAATGATTATCTCCCAAATTAACAAGTGAATTACAACTCCAACAGACCAATAGACCAAGTGTGGTATTTAGCCTTTGAATTACCTCTTTAAAATCTCCCTGTTCCTGGTGATGGACAGAATCAGCCTTTGGGACAGGAGGCCCTGGTAGTATTTCTCCTTCCTTTTCTCAAAACAAAAAAAACACGGTGGTTTAGTGGCAAATATCTAAAACTGCTATGTTTCATAGAGTTCTAATGTTTCCAAAATTCTAATATAAAATTTCTGGAAACAAGTTGAAACAATAACTGGTATGTCCTAACCGCCCCCCATTTCGATATTCTTCCACTGTTTATGGTTTTCAGGCATCATTGGAGATGATCATCTAGGTCTATAAGCTTACA
Source organism: Marmota marmota marmota (assembly GCF_001458135.2). Taxonomy (NCBI): domain Eukaryota; kingdom Metazoa; phylum Chordata; class Mammalia; order Rodentia; family Sciuridae; genus Marmota; species Marmota marmota. The sequence goes on along the minus strand of NW_026000211.1, from coordinate 16,563,963 downwards.
ATGGTCACTATTTGTCATAAATTGTTGGAAGAATTTATTTGTAATTCTACCCTATGTAACAATTTTATCTAACATTCCTCTGATTGCTATATTCTTCTAATTCCCTCCCTCCCTCAGTGTATTCTTGTGTTTTTAATTAAATAATTAAGTAAAGAGAAATGAAAAATCTAGTAAAAGGAAAAATTCTTTAAAATTTTCATAGTTTCTTCTTTGACAGCCTTCTACCATATATTATTTTTTAAAATTGCATATGGACTCAATGCCTTTATTTGTTTTTATGTGGTGCTAGACTCAAACCCAGTGCCTCATACTTGCAAGGCAAGTGCTCTACCACTGAACTACAACTCCAGAGCCTCATTAAATAGGTACTTTAGCATAAACAAATACTTTCACAAGTAGCTTTACTAAACTAAGAAAAAATAAACCAATAGTTACATATAAACTATAGAGTTATATATCATAGTCTCTGACTATTAGAAATTTATACCTGGGCTTCACTGAAATTCATCTGAATACATATGTTCTACAGGTAACAAACTAGAAGCAAAAACTATAAATCACCAAAGCCATGAAATTTTATTTCTCTATTTGTCCACATTATATCATAACTTCTGACTATGCTAACTGCAGATATTAAGATTCAAAAGGAATTTAAACACTTATGACATGAGCACAAAAATTGAATAAACAGCATTAAAACACTTCATTAAATCTCTTTTGCATTGAACAATAGGATAATCTCTAAATTTTCACTTATAGTTGATATTTAATATCCAATGTTCCAAAGATATTGCTATGTAGATACAGATAGAGATAGGTAAGAGGGAAAGACAGAGAGACATAGACAGATATTCCTACCACTTCCATGGGTCAAAGGAGACCCTTCATTTCATGGGTAAGTGGCAAGGTCCTGTTGAAAGCATTATTTGTGAAGAGCAGTATTGATGTGCCTATCTTTAGACTGACAGTCCCTCAGAAGCATGCTTAGTGATGCGAACTGTTTACCTCATCACAGAATGGTAGATTAAAGTTTATCTAAAGTGAACCAGAATAGGGAGCATAGGGAGAAGCACTGACTTGGATTCTAGAACAATATGGAAAGCAGTCTTTTTTTAAGATGCTGAAGATTGAACCCAGTGCCTCACACATACTAGGCAAATGCTCTGCGACTGAGCCACAATCCAGCCCAGCAGTCTTCTTTTAGTGATCTTTATAAGATAGTGTAGCAATTCATTTTATATTGGATGATATATTTCAATATAGAATAAAACTTTAAGAAGAACTTATTAGCAAAATTTTAGCACATAAGCACTCAATTTCTAGTAAGTAAAACCCTAGAAATATTTTCCCAACAGAAATACTATTGTAAATTTATCTTTGCTTAATCAAATTCTAAATATTTAAAGATGTATACATATCTGTGAAAGGAATTCTCATTTACTCCAAAAAATATCTCTATCCTTCCATATAAGCTGATTGTATGCTTACCAGATAATATAAAATGTGACTTAAATAGACATTTTTCTCTGCACACACACAAAAAGATCTCTGAAGTGTAACTATACTTATTAAAACAAAAGGTCAAGATCTGTCAAATAATTTCAAGATTCTCATCGTTTAACACATTTTATGTCATAAAGTGCAATATTTCCACTAATTATTATCTGAAAAAAAGAATGAAAAAGCAGATTTTGTTCTTACAGCAATCACCTGAATTTTTTTCTGTATTTTTATGTGACATAAGATGTTAAGAGTATTCAATTATTCTGTGGATTGCTATGACATCACTTTTTTAAAAGTCTGTCAATAAATTTTTTAAAAATAAACACTCTTGAGGGAAAAGGGAAGGGTTGAGACTAAATTGGAGCAAATTCATTCTATGGTTTCATAATATGCCAAAATGAACGGTAATGTTATGTATCATTAAAAAGAATCAATAAAAATATAAAAATAAGCCTTTAAAACCTATAATTAAAATTATACTTGTTAGTAAACATCAAGGAATAAAGTGTTAAATAGAACAATATCATATAAAGAATTATCTGAAATTTATGTAAGATGTGATATATATCCACATCTAACTTAAACCTTCCAAATTGTATGATGAGTCTTATTTTATGTAAGTTGAGGAAAAGAAGGTCATTTTAAGAGTAAAAAATCTAAATCGAAAGAGTTTTGTTCAGAAAAAAAGAATAAGTAGAATTATGTTATGAATAATTTCTGTATTCAACTATTTCAGTGGCTTTCACTAAATAACAATCTAACAAGACTGTTTTAAAAGGGTGGGTGATCATAACCATCTAGGCTAAGGAAGGGAAAAAATATCCCAAGAAAATTTAATATCTCACAATAGGTTTTAACGGTCTATGTCCTTTCATAAGAATTATAGTGTTAAAAAAAGTAACTTTTAATCTGCAGTACGTTTATGTACCTGGGACTGCAGATTCATTCTTTTAAGTTCTTCCTATGTGTTTAATAGGAAAACAATAAACTCTGAAAGAAAAAGGTAAAGTAAACTTCAGAATACAAAACAAAAACAAACATAAAAGAGTCTGGAAAACTTGAAGTTCATAAAACATAATAATGCAGTAGACTGGAATATGAGGGTGTTACAGGAAGTTTGAAAGTTGTGTTATCCATGCAGGTTCTAGATAAATGTTAAAATAAGAAACGAATGATCGATTTGTATTTTTAAGGACGATTTTAATGACATTGTATAAATAATACACTCAGTAGAGAAAGGAGATCAAACTTCAGTATCTTTGATGTGAGATTCCAGAGGAAGTGTAACTATAGCATTATTTTAAGAGCCTGTTCACCTTCTGTTATCTGATAATGAGTTTTCAGTGTTTATTTATAAGAACTTTTATTCCCATAGTAAGAAGAAAATGGTGTTGTAGAATGGGACTGAGAAAAGTATATTCATACACCAATCTGGACAAGTCTAAGCAACAATTCTGACAGTAATAAACCTAATGTGCAAATCAATATGGAGAAAAGACTATATTTAGAGGACACTCCTTTTAGTGTTGTGATATCCTAACTGGAATAACAGCCTACCAAAAATGTGAGGGTCCTAATTATATCAATATATGACTGTGAGTTTTACAGGCAAGGAGGGATTAAATGTGTAGATGGGATTTAATTTGCTAATCTCCTAATTTGAAAAAAAAAAATGGAAACTATGCTGTAATTATCTGGAAAGGTCCAAACTAATCACAAGATTTCTTTAGGAACAGAAGACTGAAAAAACACAGTTGGATTCAGACCAGTGCGTAATGTGAGACAGATATGAGTCACAATCCAAGGAATAAAGGAAATTTATGAAATTTGGAAAAGAAAAGAAAATGAATGCTCTTCTAGATACTTTAGAAGGAAAGTAGCCCTGTTGACACCTTTGTTTTAGCCCAGGAAAAGCCATTCTACATTTTTTATATCCATCAATGTGATACAATAAAGTCATATTGTGTTTAACCTTTAAGTTTGTGGTAATATGCTCCAACAGTGATAGAAAGCTAATAAATGTTTTGACCAATCTAGTTACATGAAGCACATGCTGTGTCCTTGTGCTAAGGTGATGAGTGACCCAACATTCAACAGGAGACTTTGTTTCCTTCCTTTCTCTGCCATTTTTAAAAAATTATATTATCCTCACTTCTCTTATGATCTCTTCTTTAATACTATCTGCCCGCTGACATACAACTGGTAACTGTGCTGCTGCTCCATAGTCATGTTATATGAATACCTACAGAGTTGTCTAAGAAAGAAACCTAAAGAGAAGATGGACTAAGAACAGTAGGCATGGTCTTTATAAAATGCTATAATGAATTTGGCATGATATTATTTATAATTACCACAAGAAAATAGTTTTAAAAAGAAAGATATAACATTTACCCTGAATACAACATAAATTTCATCACTGTCACCAGAATACTGCTGAATCAGAATACTGTAGAAGTACAGAAGAGGAAATAGTTTTCTTTCCACTTGGAAACATATAAAGACATACTATACCCTCACACATGAGTACACACACACACACTCAGAGACACATATTGAACTGGTCTGAAATATTCTGATACCTGCAAATTTCCTGCAGGTGAATTCTAGCTGACCTGATTTTCACTGACTTGAAATGCTCTTCCCAGGAAAATGTCTCCTATAGAGAAATGCCTTCAGGTTGCTCTTGTTTAGGACAGAACTATATTGCATATACATGGCTATATCTTATTTACCTGATGACACATTTATTTTATATTAAAAAAAATTTCCATCATTACAAATAAATGTCCATCCCACCATACCCAGTTCCAGTAAAACAATAGTACAGCCTTATTTTTCAAAAGAGATAGAGTACCTGATGAATCACAATAAAAGAATGGAACACAATTCTCATTAAATTCAGAGAACCAGCTCTGGGAGTTGTCAGATGTGATATTTGATGACAATAACTACAATTAATCTTGCATAAAATTTTCCTAATCCTGTAATACAGAAACTTTTTAAGAAATCATCTAATAGCCTATTCTGAAATGAAAAGAAAGAATTCGTCAACTAGATCAAAGGCAATAAGACAATTAGAAATAAAAGAAACAGACAAAGAATGTATACAGAATAAAGCCAGATCTTCAGCATATTTAAACCCATTTGAAGACAACTATCAAATGTAGTTTTATTTTGTTTCATTTTTAACTAATGTCAGCCTAAGGCTACTTTATAATCAAAGTAACAGATACATTTCTGTTTTTACATACCAACATATGCATGTATATAACCCTACCTATATATTTATTATTAGTGTTAGAACTATAATTTACACAGTTATGAATTGATATTGAATTATAAATGGAAGGTGATATTAATGTGTGCTATAACTTAAGACTATGTGCCTTTAAGTGTAGCATTTATACCTAACCTCATTTTAAAAGCAAATCAGAGGATTTCACATATGATTTAAGCCTAACAACTATTTTAGAGTTACAACGTTGATATCAACAAATTAGCACCTTTTAATAAATAATTCTTCATTTGAGACATTGTTTATTAATGAGATACTTTGATTAATATTAAAAATAGGTGCTTAATTTGTGACATATACCATATTTACATAAAAGCACATAAATCACAAAAATACAGCCTAATAAATTTTGTGGTTTTATTCCCATGTGACACTACATAGGTATAAAGGACTATGCAAGATTTATGTCATGCTTATGTTTTTGTGAGGTTTTTTTTTTGGGGGGGGGGGCAAGTAGTATGAATTGAATTCAGTACCTACCACATGCCAAGCACTTTTCTATGCTAAGCCAAAGCCCTTGGTCCTATATAATGCTTTTAAAGCATTAATACAGTTTTATTTTGCAAAAGGAAAAGAAGGTAAAATCTACAAACTAAATGTGTTAAAGGAAATATTATTGCAACTTTATATAAATTAGGGAAAAACTAAGAAAGGGGTTCTTTTGAACACCATGAGAAGAAAACAGAACACTCTCCAGAGAAGCTAGTATAGATATCCACTGAGCAAACTCTGACCCTCAAACCTTGTTTATTTTGTTGACAGTTGTTAGAGAAGACATCAGCAATTATTGATGGTGAGCATAGTTGATCTGCTATACTGAATTTCGAGGGATCAAGATATTTAGGAAATGTGATATTTATAGAAAATTAGTATAGAAAGATAACTCAAGAAAGGATTCCACTTGAATTAAATTATTTGTTAGAGATAAAATTTTAAGGTTGGTTTGTGCTTTCAAGCCTGATGATATTTAGAAAAGAAGATTTTAATATTTTTAGAAGTCTTTTTGTTCTTTGCAAAAGTACCTGCAAATTAAACATCAAGGAGAAATACAGTTTACATTTAGAAATCCGAAAGAAAATTGTGAATCATATTAATGCATTTTATTTTATAAGCAGCTTCATATTAAGTAACATCAACTGAGTTCGAAAAACACAAAAAAATGAAAAGTATTTTGTGTTTTTACTATTTTCTTAGAAAAGAAATATAATTGGATACAAGCATGAATTCAAATGTTCTCTATACTTCACTCTGAAATTAGAAGTTTAATAGTCACACCAAGAATTTTAAAATATTTTTTCAACAATATGGTTTCTCTCAGTATATAATCATTCTTATCTCTTATAGTGGAATGACAAATTGACCATATAGTTTCCTGGGCCCTACGTTCAGAGACCTATTTCATAAATTTGGTTAGAACCTGGAATTCTAAATTCGAAACATATACCCCCAGGTGATTCTGTTGAAAGCAATTCAATTAATAGCACCTAGCAGCAATGACTTAGAAATACAAGTGCAGTAATTCCATATATCACATTGTTCAAAGATATGTTTCACAGCACTTAGTGATTTAACCAAAAGTCTTTATTGACATGTTACCCATACTTATTCTGCAATATATGTAAAGATGCAGCCCACTGTTCATTTTTAAAAATTGCACCAGTTCTTACAAATGACCATATTATTGTTTATTCTAATATTAATTAAGCTAATGCTCTACCTCTGCTCTAAGCGAACAAACATTGAAATAATATAAATTCACTGAAATACAAAAAAATACAATTTAAATATTGGTTTCCTCATAGGTACATAAGGTTTAATTAAATGTCAATGCTAAGCTTATAAATATCTGTTTTTTTGCAAGATGTAGTTCTAGGTGGAATGATGAAAAAAATGCAAACACGACTCCTCTGTAAGGAGGTTACTATAATACAAAGTGTTAAGTTGTGTGTGTGTGTGTGTGTGTGTGTGTGTGGTACTTTAGTTGGGTCACAAAAAGTATCTCTGAAGAGATGATATTGAATCCCAAAAAGTGACCTAAAATGATAAAAAATGGCCTAAAGTTTGCATTCCAAAAATATTATGCTGTTATATAATATTATAATTATACATATCTGCTTATTTCCAAGAAACAGGGAATGAAAGAATATTAATACATATTAGATGTCAACTCTGGATCAAGCAGTCCTTTACTTGCTTTCTGTAAGATATCTGGTTGCAGATTACCTCCCAACATTGTCACTTCTACAGGAATCAAAGTCGGAAAAAATGACTCCCGAGGCCCCTACTTCATGACAGCTTGATGAGGGGCATCTAGGGTGAACATATCATAGAACCAGATCTTCCTTCTCTTGGTTTTGTGACACATTTTTACATGTGAAGACTGAAAATAAACAATAAATGTAATAAATCAGTCAATATATATAAATATATATCACATTAAGAGATGATAAAAGCAACAGAAGAAATAAAGAGCAAGAAATATAAAAGTCATTAGCATGCTGCAGAGCCAGGGGTGGGAGACAGCTTGCACTATTAAATAGGGAGGTCAGGGCAGACCTTTGTGAGGAGACTTGAGCAAAGATTGGAAGCAGATGGAAACAGCCCAGTGTGTATCTGGGAAAAGAACTTTTCAGCCAAAGGAAGAGAAAGCCAGAAGAAGGGCGCTAATGTCAAATGTAACCAGTACTTTGAAGGAATATCCAGGAAGCCAAGGTGACAGCAGTTCAGAGGGTTAATGAAGGCTGTAGGCAGTGATGGCCCTGCAGACCATTGTGGCCATTTTGACTTTTACTGAGAGCAAAGGGCAAGCAGTTAAAGAGTGGGAGCACGGAAGTGCCGTGATGGGGCTATCATTTACAAGGATCCCTCTGATTCTACTAAGAATAGACTGTAACAAAGTCAAGAGCAGAAACAGAGAGACCTACTGGTAGCCTTTCTCACAGATTCTTCTGGTTCCTTCTCACTGATTTCTTAATATTGAAGTCCCCAGGCTCAGATTAAGGTCTCCCCTTCTTCTACACTCAACCTCTTTGTGTCTTAATCCTAATCCCTAGCATTAAATGCCATCCATTTGTTGTCAATTATTAATTCTTATTCCAGCTTGAACTTCTTTCCCATGGCTAAACTTGCTGGTTCTGCAAGGGGCAATGGGAGATTAGAAAATAAAGACACATAAGCAGATTTTGAAGGTAAGATAGCTGCAATCAGGTGGAGTGCTGCTCTCTGATGGAAAAGCAGATCTAAACAGTTACAATGGAAATCTTTATTTACGTATGTCTCATTATTAGGTTAAAGACTATGCAAGCATTATTCTTTGTAGTCAGAAAAGTACAGAAACTAGAAACATCTATGTAGCTTTTCTACAGTTGCAATGTGCAATGTTAGGAGCTTTGTGTAGTGCTAGTAGAGAAAGTCTATTGCTTAAAGTTACTGTTAAGCAGGCAGGCTCAGGAGTAACAGAGCTGGTGAAACATTGTGGTTGTCTAGCAAAGAAAAAAATCCTCTATTCCCAGGAGCTATGTGCCTGAGATCAAGGTCGAAGTTGATAAGACTCTTGCACAGAGCCTCCACGCACAGGGCATTACCACAGAAGCTAAGCATCCTGTGCCCTTGCACAGAGACATTCCCAGGCATCAGACAAGCCACAGCCTCTGATGACCCCAATCTCAGACACTGCTCTGCCATTCTCTGTTCCCACTCATAGCTCATATATATATATATATATATATATATATATATATAT